>NC_061526.1:17737500-17855000 GCF_022379125.1 Scophthalmus maximus | reverse complement strand
ATGGGAGCCGAATTGTTCTTCCTGTGGCCCATATGATTCATAAAAAAACAGCAGAGAGAGGGAGAGACAGAGAATGACAAAGCATTTTCAGAGGCTGTGTTCTCTTTATTCACCGCGCAGTGGTCGGACTGCATAATTAACCACTTCAGGAAAACAGTTTTTTAACACGTGTCCCTCAGGAGGTATGAGCAGGTGTAAGCCCAGTGTTGAGAAGTCTTTATTTTTTAGGTAAGAGTTTCCATTCCATAAAAGAAAAAGGAAGTTGTGGCTCTGCATCCTGCTGAACCAGATGTGTACGAAAAGAAGGGCCAGATGTCATGCAGATACTGAAACGGCACCAAAATTACAGCCGAAGAGTAAATAAACCCCGTTCATCAAATTATTGTTATTTTATAAGTTACCAAGTTACTAAGTTAACTTTAATTGCAATTTTCACGAAGCCTTTGACATTATCTTTATTGTATTTATGTCACATGCTCCAGACCCCCATCCGATCATATTTGTTCAAATTCACATTTTATGCGACAAAAAAAATGAATACAACAAAGTACACTTGCAACAACACAGTGAATGAAAACAACTTTCACAATACATTAGAGAAGACTAAAAGGAATAGTTAAAAAATTTTGAAGGTTGAATAATTTTATTCACTGTCATGCTGAGGATTTGATGAGAAGATCGTTACCACCATTGTGTCTGTAACAGAATTTGAAGTTACAGACAGGAAGCCCCCACTTAACCCTAAATAGATGTAACACATTTCAATCAAACAAATGAGATAAAGCATTGTTCATTAGTGAGCTTTAGAGGTGCTGAAAGGTGGAATTGATTTACTCTTGGAAAGAGCCAGGCTCGCTGTTCCCCTCGGTTTACAGTCGTTATGCTAGATTAAGCTAAACATCTGCTGGCTGTAGCTTCACAATCTCTGTACCAGTGAGAAATGCTTTTTTCCCTTTTCTGATTGCTCAGCTAATGTTTGTGATTGTGGGGGGGTCACAAAACCTGTTACCCTGCCATTATGTAAATTCAAAAATACATGGTAAAGCCATGGGAGAAAACATTCCTCTCTGCACTGCTAAACACAGATGTGGGGTTTGTCTGATGACTGCAGTATATATGCCTACCCTAAATATAACAGAGCTAGCAGCGAGGTCTCTCTGACCAAAGCCCAGTCAAACATGATGATCCGTAGTCTGGAGTCGGTATTGTCAGCCAAGGGTAAAATTACACGTCTGAGTGTCTGTCCTTCTGGTCCCTCTGGTTTCTGTTTCACTGCCCCGACCAAAAGAGGAAAAGACCAGAAAGGAAAGGCAGCGAGAGACTTCACGGATGGAGGGATTGAGCCTGGAGAGTGAGAGGAGAGACAGGTCATGGGAAGAGGTTTTGAAGAACAAGGGACAGAGTCAGTATCCAAACTGTGAAGGAAGAAATTAAAGGATAATTCCAGTTTATTACCATTTGGATTATAGTAGCCATAATATTTATAATTAATAATAACATTATTGAGATTACTGAGATCTAGGAGTCGAGTGACATTGCAGGAAATCCCCTAACTTCAGTCTACAGGTCAATTTTGCTGGTTCAACTTTGACTTTGACACAATTTTACTGTGTAATACCAACATTTCACATGCACTACCTTTTGGTTTCATCTCACCATTAAGTGGTTTAGAGTAATAACTTGGCTTAATAATACAATGTTATCATAAGCAGAAGAAACCAGAAAAAATAAAACCCAAGTTGTACTAAACCACCGTTATTTTTTGAAGGGGTTTAGTGACAACTGTGTTCAGTAGTAAGAGGTTGTGGTGTTCACCTCCTTCATTGCTACTCTCCTTCACGCTCTCTTTTCTCACCCAGACAACAGTGTTGGATCTGAAGGAGAAGGCTTCCTCTCTGGCCTCCTCCACTCTGAAGAAGGACAACCGGCTGAAGAGTCTGGAGATCGGCCTGGAGCAGAAGAGAGAGGAGTGCGTCAAACTGGAGAACCAGCTCAAGAAGGTTAGGCTGAAAACACCATAAGTCAAGTGAAATAAGGAATTATTCATGTAATTATGAAAGCATAAAAACGTGATGCTTTCACAGAGGGAGCTGGAGATTTCTCTAGCAACTGTCTTCTGCTATATTTGGACAAAAATATGTTGACTAAAATGCCACTAACTGCATTTTCTTTTGTTGTTTTTTTTTGCTAAATGATGGACAGACAAAATTCAATTAAACATTACACAATATATGAATCTCTGAGGTGAACACATGCAGTACATACTGTACAGGCAGAAACACAACTGAACAGAAGTGGACGGTTTTAAACTAAAACACCTCTCATCTCACTTTTCTTTCTTCCCTTCCTTGTTTCCCCCAAACCGTTTTCCAAGGGAGATGACTGCTGTGTGTGCGTTCGATTGTGTGTGTTTTCATATCACCAGATTCTTTCTCACACAGCAGCCCATAAAATGGTGTGTGTGACGGCTTGCTGACAGCCTTACAGTCATTTTCACAGAGTAGAGAAGACAGCAGCTCCACCACACCCTGCATTTGTATGTCGGTCTGTGTGTGTGTTTCTGTGTATACGTGCATGTGTGTCTAAGTATGTGACAGAGAGAGAGAGAGAGAGAGAGAGTGGGAATGTGAATGTGTTATGAAGGTGTCAGTGTATCTCTGCTCTTTCTCTCATTTTATTTGAGTTTGTTTCTTAGACACTTGCTGTTGCCATGGATGGAAAAATAAAAAGAGTGAAGACTTGCGTCTGTGTGTGCAAATAGATTGACATTGTGCATGTGACATTGTGTGTGATGTTTCTTTTTTCCCTTACTTTTTTGTCTTTCTCTCCTTCTCTGTTCTCCTCCACCCAGATCTTCTTACAGTACCGTCAGACACCCAAACATTTCCTCTCCACAAAAGGACCTGTAAAAACTGTTGTGCACTTCCAAAACTAATAGGGTTTATGCATTGTGGGACTAAGACGTTGGCACACACACACGCACACACACACACACGCACACACACACACACACGCACATGCACACACGCACGCACACACACACACACACACACACGCACACGCACGTCAGTCTGTCCCAAGAGCAACATTTGCTTCTGGGAAACACACACAGCTGTTCTAACCTCTAAGCTGGTTATACCCCCCCCCCCATTTGGTTTATTTCATTTCTTCTTGTTTGGAGAGAGAGAAGCAGGAAGAAGGAAGCCGATTGCTGTTTTCTTTTCCTTTTTCCTGACTCACCTTTTTCGTGCTAATCTATACATAAATTAGCATCATTTAGGTGCGCGCATGTGTGTGTGTGTGTGTGTGTGTGTGTGTGTGTGTGTGCGTATGTGTGTGCGTAAACTAATCCATATCCTCAGTGACACTATCACTGACACAAATGGTTAGACTTATTAACAACATACTTTCACTGAATTCTTTGACCTTATACCTCCAAAACTGTGCACATACCCATCAGCGTCAACTGCACTGTAGTACTGTAGTGCTAATTACATATGTTAGCATGCTAGCACGCTTAACAAAAATGGAGCATGTTAAACATGACCTAAACAACACGCCTGCTAGCTTCATTGTCTGCTAGCATGTGAACCTTTGTCCTTGTGAGCATGTTGGCATCCCGATTAGGACTAACTTGTTAGTACAGCCTCACAGAGCAACAAGTGTGCCTATAGATGCTTACTTCTTCTTTTAAGCCACCACTTTCACCACCATGTTATGCCTTCACCTTTTAAAAATTAACAGTTCAAACAAATGAACACATGTATTTTTAAACAGAAATAAAGGATCCCTAAATGTATACATAATGCATGAAATCCCTGCATCCTTCATAAATATACTTTGTTTGTATTAGCCTGGCTTGGTATTCACCCCCCTTACTTTTGATTTGAATCACGACTGACAAGGCCACATTATGTTAATGCGTATCTGTTTCAAATACAGTTCTGTACACAAGCTGCCTGAGCTGCTGAATGCACTTTTTCTAAAGTAAATGTTTGGTATATAAAAGTATACAAATCTAATGTCTGGTCCCTAAAACACTGGACTTTGAATATAGTTTTATTAACCAAACAATTATACTCTTAAGCCATCTGAAAAAGTAATGTGTCACTTTAATCAAATCCTTCCACCGTATCCTCAACACACATGTTGTTATTGGCACATTCTTTCTCAAGTGAACTTATTGCCTTCGACAAATGTCGGTCACCTCGTTTCGAAAGCTAATGCTCGGTTTATTTTTAATAATTAATGTCTTTTCCAGGCGCAGAATGCAGCAGCGGAGTCAAAGGCTAGCACTGAACTCTCTGAACACATTTCCTGCCTGGAGCAGGAAGTGACCCGGCACAAAGAGGATGCTGGGAAGGCCCAGTCCGAGGTGGAGCGACTGCTGGAGATCCTGAGGGAGATGGAGAATGAAAAGAACGACAAGGAGAAAAAGATCCACGAACTGGAGAGGTAAGGATAACTTAAAAGAGGGATGGAGAATTGGAAGAGAAAAATCCTTAAAAAATGAACTTCTGCAATGTTACTGCATCTCTGTCATCTCTGGTTTAACCTTATTCAACAGAAGGCAACCAAAGCTGTCTTTTACTTGTTAAATTGATAATTAATGCAAGAATAGGCTCCACTTTGTTGTCCTTTTTCCACTCAATTTCAGGCAACATACAGTTGGAGTCTATGGTAATCCTTCCCAAGTTACTAATCCTTTAGCTTTCACTTGTTCTCACCCTTTCCTCCCCCTTCTTTCTTCCCTCTTTCTCCTTTAATTTCTCCTTTATTTCTTCTGTCATCATACATCTCCTCTTACGTTTTTCATTTTACCTTATTCACGTGTGTGTATGCACATATATGTATACATCCATGTGATTCCACATCTGTGTGAATGGATTTCTGTTTGCTTTTTTGGTTGTGTGTGTGTGCGCGCGTGTGTGTGCGTGTGTGTGCGTGTGTGTGCGTGTGTGTGCGTGCCCATCACACCTCAGAAATCCCTCTGCTTCTCATCTGTGGCGTTCACAGCAGTCGCGAAAACAGGCCCCCACCCCTGCTGCGTCCCAGCAGCCTGTGGGGGGGCTGGTGTGGGACTACCTGGGCACGTGAGTGGCTGGCGGCGCTGTCAGTCAGTTAGGCCGATGCACGACAAAACTCACTTTGCTTGACAAGAGGGCGGGATATGAAAGCACTATGATAGCAACCACTCCCATGTGGAAAAGTTTCTGTAGTGAAACACTTTAAAAGTGAATTGTGGCGCACGGTTTTATTCAAAGTACCTCAAGTATCCAGGACCACAAGCTGTTATCTTAGATGAAATACATGTAGGAAATGTGTAAATGACAAATGTCGTCAAATTCACAGGATTACTGTGATCTAATCATGACATAATATTCAGTGTTAGTATTCTTCTCTAAAGCACAAATCCTTTAGAGCTCATTTGATTAGTTATGTACTGCTGTACAATAGTGAAAACTATTTAATTAATAATCTTTTCATTTTTGTCTTGCCAAAATGCAAAGTAATATTTATATCAGCAACAAGAATTATGAGTTTTCTTTGTCAAACATATTATCAAACCAAGCAATTTCACCTTTTACCCTGCAAAATTTTTCACTATTTTTTGAATTGTGTAGATGAAATAATAAACCTCACAATGATTGATAATCACAATAATTGTTTGTTGCAACACCTTTCCCCCACAAAGTGTATCACATTCAAAGAAAATAAGAAATATTATTAGACTTTTCCACATGGGACAAAGTTGTGTATGTTCACTAATAATCACAATCAAAGAGTTGCAGCATTGGATCAATATTCACTAAGCCTTGCACATTGGGGAAAAAAATTCCCATAAAGTTCCATACTCTGCGCTACTACTGCGCCCCTTTCACACATCTATGCCATCAGCAGTAGCTTTTGACCCAAACTGCTCAGAAAAGAGTCTGAAACTCTTTGAGCCTCTGTTCCTGTCAATGATGCAACTCTTTCATTCAGTGGCTCCTTTTTCACGCTTCACTTTTGTTTAACTTTCAGCTGAGGATGCTTGACTTGCAGAGTTTAACACACTCTTTTCCTTTCATTAGGAGTCTGGACAGTTCACTCATTTTTTTTGTTCTATTAATAGTAATTCAATGTTTGTTTCTAACCGCTTTTCTACCTCACTGTGTCATTTTGGATCAACCTGTCTGTCTTTTGCTCCTCATGTCTGCTGATGTCAACTGTATCTACCTAATTAGCTCGTCTTAATCAGTCTTTCCTGTCTGTCTATATCAGATTGTCTGTCTGCCTGCATGCCTGCCTGTGTTTACATGTCTCCTCATATATCTGTTTGACTCTTGCTGTCTGTTGTTCTACCTGTGTCTGTATATGGGCGTCTCTTCATGAAGCTGCTTCTTATTGGGGGTTTAGAGTTCTTTGTGAAGTGTTCAGAAATGTTAAATTCTGGTTGAAGTTAGAGTGGTGAGGGTAAAGTTGTCTTTGAGGGTTAGATGGGTTAGAGCTTTCTTTGGTCCATCTATCTGACTGTACGCATCGTATCGCCTTTGATTTCAGAACGATCAAATGTTGTCTGTCTGTCCCATCTCTCTTCCTGTCTCTTTAATCTTCCTTGGTCATGATCTCCACACCCCCTCCCTGCTTCTCACTCTGTCTGTCTGTGTTTCTTATTAGTTTGGCTGCAAGACTAATGGTTGTTAATGATTGTTTTTTAAGGGAGATTTGGTGTCTGGACAGTAGAAATCGACCATTAATAATTCAGCACCTGCAGACTTGTGTATACAAAGTGTGTGTGTGTGTGTGCGCGTGTGGGTGTGCGTGTGTTATTTACTCCGCCAGTAGCCACAGATGCAAATTTACAGCAGTGCTGAGTTCGAGGATGACATTGTAATCTGACTTTATAACCATTTAAAAGTGCAGACGAGTGTACATGTAGGATTTCTTACATCATATGTATTTGAAAGATGTTTCCCCTCTCCCAGTGGATTATGATAAAATAAAGGCTTCTCAGCGGCTGATATTAAATATCTTCACTTTGCAGGCTGCTCTGCTCTGGGGAGATATGATGATATGATTCAGAGTTAGTACCTTAAGAGAGTTAGTATTTTTGAGAACTGTATCCTACGACAGTAGAATTAAGATTAAGTAGATGATTTAACTTTTTCAATCTAACACACACATTCTTTACTGTTTACTGCTATTCTATATTATATTAGGAGAATGCAACATTATATGATTCTTTATACGTCTACAAAACATTAAGAATTGTTTTTTTCTTCACATTCTGTTGATGATTTTAGTTAATTCCTGGAATGTTTTAAAAAGTTGAGGGAATTTGACCACATCTGGTTGGACCAAAACATCTGCTTGGACCAAAAGACAAAGGTCAAGGTCACTCTGAACTCACAAAACACATTCATACTCTAATTATGACACAAAGGTTATTATTCGTCCAAAGGAAGGTTGACTTGACTGTGACATCATCAAAAGTTTTACCAAAACGCTTTACTGTTTTGTTATGCGTGGTGGCTAGGAAACCTTTTCACAAACATTGTGAGTTAAAGACTAATAATATATTCATGATTTGTAACCTGCAAGCATTGACCCTATTAATACAGACTTTATCCCAGGGCTACCTGACCATGCAGTGAATTATGAGACTTAGCCTCGAGCTAACAGGTATGTCAGGGGAGAATACATTCGCCTTAAGCCAACTTTTAGCTTGGCACTTATGCTAACCCTGGCCTACGAGTGAGCAGCGGGAATATTACTAATGAAAAGATCAGATGTGGGTTAAATAAGTGTAAAAATCAAGCCTCGGTCTTTCCCCCGTAGTGTAAAACCAGCTGTAATGGTACCAGGTTATTTATTTCAGTAACTAGGATGGTAATTGGAGCAGACTGAGTGACTTCACACTGAGGGGAAATGGAGCTGAAAATCTGCCCTGATGGCCAAAATAAAGGATTTGGATGGAAGAGTGGAAAACGGAGAGAGGGGAAGAAAGAGGAAAAGGGAGAGGAAGGTGGTGGTGGAGGGAGAAAAACAGCAAGACGGAACTGAAGTAACGGGTGGGAATAGTGAGAGAGAGAGAGAGAATAAAGAACAGGCACCATGGTGCGGATAGGGAAACACAAAATGAAACTGACAGAAAAGACCGGAGTGGGATAAAAACTGAGAAAAATGAGAGAATTAGGAAGGTGGTTTGGAGATATGTAGAATATAAACCTGAGTAATGGGAAATTAAAGAAGTTTATTGCGTGTTATATTGTTCTGTAATGGACAATTTGTCTCTGGCACGCTGTCTTCTGTGTGCTTCCCAGGCATAAGCTCACCCTGGAGTTTGGGCTTTGCCAGTTGCAGGAGGAGTAATTGTGTGGAATACTTTTGGGGTCAACCAACTTAGGAAGTACTTTTTTTTTTATTTTAAATTTCATATCTTGATGTTTGCATGCCATGTGCCTTTTTTTATGGAGACTGTTTTTACAGTTCCACAAGCTGCTCACTGTCAAAGTGGCCCCAGCATGAAGCCAAAGAACGCCTCTGCACTATCCAAACCACTGAAGAAGAAGTAAATAATAGTGAGCTCGGTCTAGGCGTCTGCTTTGATTGGCTAATTGCTCACTTTCTTTGGTTTGTTATTGCACTTTCTTTTGTCTGCCCTCAAATACTCACAGAGGTCATGCTTGTAGAGGTCATGTGAGGTGAGCAGGCGTCTCGGTTTCCAGGATTACATCTGCTAAAAAAAAAACCCCAACTGCATTTGACATATCTGTCTATGTGGCTGTCTACCTGCCTGCCCAGCTGTTTGCTTGGTGCCATGCCTGTCTTCCTGTCTGTCTGCTGTTTCTCTGTATGTTCTTCTCTCTGTGTCGCCTCCGCTGTCTCTCATCTCTTTCCTCTTTGAAGGGTGATCAAGCTGGCTAACCTAACGCTAAGCTCCTCTCCCCTCTCACCTTTGTCCCCCTCCTTGTCTGTCTTTCTCTTCCTCTTTCTTTTATCTTTACAATGCAACACTGCTGTACCCAGTCTCGCCTCAAGGTTAGTACTGCATGCCTATTTTTCTTCTCCCATCACTTGTCTCTCTCATCTCTCGCCTTCATTGTCATACTTCTTGTCCTTGCATCGAGGCACTCTCTCATCTCCCTCACTCTGTCATAAACTCTTTCAATCATTCTCATCATGTCTGTCTGTCTTTGAAGGAGACACCTTGACTCTCTCTGCCGATTTGAAGAGGAAACATTATCGTCTCTTTGTTTCACCCGCCATTAAAACACCCTCTTAGTCTCATCACTACACCACCATTTGAATTTCAATGCTAGCACTGAGTTTAATAACTTTCAATTCAGAGGCTACCACAGCAAATAAACAAAAACGTTGCAGCAGCGTGTTGGACAGCGGTGAACTTTTGCTTCGGCGGTCTTCTTACTTCTGCTCCAGATTTTGTTAAGCAGATGAGCTGGCCTGGGATTCAGCTCAAGTTGTGGTGATCTCTTTTTTTTCTCCGACTGTTCCACTCGGATTTCACTATCTTTCCATGTCCGTGTCCCTCTCAAAAATTGTCCTCAGTCAAGTCGACCATAGTTTTCTTGGTTTGAGGGTCAAAAGGAACGGTTTGACCTTTTAGGCAGCAAGCGCATTTGCATTCTTGTCAAGAATTAGAGGAAACAATTCAAACCACGCTTGCGCTCATTGCTGGAGCCAAGACACTTGGCTGTTTTCTTTGCAGCCCCGTTAAATCTCTTTAATTAACACCTCACATCCAGTTGTCATCACTATGAGACACCAGGATGTCACTGCTTCAGGCCAAGAACCTGGGCAGCCGGGGCAAACTGTTTCGCCCTATTTTTCACACTTTTTGCTATGCTAAGCTAACTCTCCCCTGGCTGTAGCGTTGTATTTACTGAGCAGAAATGCTCTATGCAATTACATACCTATTTTCTGTAATCAGAAAGTGACTGTAATGACATTTCAGCATGCAAAACCCATAAAGTCTGAATTTGGTCTCTTTTTCTAACAGACATATCAAAGTCAGATTGAAATGTCCCTGACCTGCACATTGTGATCCACCACATAATAACCACTCTCTCCTTCTGTTTCCTGCATAAATCTGGTGGTCTGAGTGCTTTGCTCTGCTTTGCTTTTGTGCCGCTCTGCTGTAACGGTCCCCCAGCGCCAGCTCTGTCTCCCGCTCGCTCTTTCTCTTTCAACCTCTGTTCCCCCTGCCGTCTTGTCAGCTTTTGCAGCGCTGTTGTTCTGGTGTTTTGTGATTCAACTCTAGAGGGGGAAAGAAACAAAGGGAAAAAAAGTTAGTATTGCCTTGCTGTCTGTTACATGACAAAAAAAACCCTTATCTTTCTTCTTCTGTCCTTTTCTTCGTCTTTTTTTCTCCTCTGGTTGTTTTGATCTTGAGCTAAGGAACTCCTCATCCACTGCCAACTCTCTGACATCAAGGTTCCTGTAGCTTAAAAAGGAATTGCATTGTTTCTTTTTGTATGTGGGTGTGTGCGTGTGATCCCTTTGAAGTCCTGTGCGACTCCGAGCGTTGAGGTTGTGCACGGATTTGTCAGCTAGTGGTGACAACAAGCAGACACACACACGCGCTGTCATCAACCGTGCAAGTCAGGGTTTTTTTTTCACAGACACACATGCAAGGAAGAAAAAGAGATGCCAACTTAAAGTTATCATTTTAAAATACCTGCATAAACACAAGGACTGAGGGGAACATGTTGTTGTTTACATTTGTGATGAAGAGTATTAATCTACTTTATTATATTAATTATAATATTATTATTATTATTATATTCATATTTGCTTAGTAGCTTCAACTCCTCAGTAAAGTGTTTTTTCTGATCTTATTGAAACACTATATGTTTTACTATAAGTAATAATTAGATGGTAACTCTTTACAATAACTGAGCTTTCAGAACAATTTGATGAAGCTGATAACAACATTATACAACATTTTTTTATTCAAGCCACCTCTGAATGAGGGATTGCATCTTAATGCGTCCTACATGTGTATTGAGCGCATTCACACCTGCACTCTGAGCCGTCCACGTGAGATCGGATCGGCCAAGACGCCTGTGAATGTCGGGTATGAACGGGGCCTGTGAGGAGTGTCAGCGTGTAACTCAGGGACTGTTGTTCTCCATGTTAAACAAAGACGCTGCCAATGTCAACTCGGAATGTCTCTCTCACATGCTCACAATATTACTGTTATCTAAACACTTCCAGTTTTAATGTATGGTTAGTACTGAAGTTTGGATACATCCCCTAAATGTGATTTATTTTCATAAGGACAGAAGCAATCGGAGAAGATCAAAGTGTTTTTAATCGCTATAGTTTTGAGTGACCCACATCGTGGCAGTTGGTGTACATACACACACACACACACACACACACACACACACACACACACACACACACACACACACACACACACCCCAGCTGCTTAACCTCCTTATTTACCCCACAAATTTACTGGTCCGCCCGAAGGGATTTCCAACAGACATTCTGCAAATCGTAAATTATTATTGTTATTATTATCTCTTTCTTTATTTTTGATAAATTACCTCCTTTTACAGTACGTTTTTCTTCCACATCGGAGGTGAGAAAGACTAAACTACTACAGTATCATGCTTATGATCATTTTTTGAAAATGTTTCATAGTTTTATAGGCGTAGTAAACCAAACCAATATTTCCTGTGTTTTCAAAGGAAATACTGAATCCCGGATAGTTAAATGAAAATCCTTGATGTTAATGTTGGGTGAACTGTGTGCAGTAAACATACATGAGCCCCCCGAGCATTTCTGATCAAATATTTATACAGGTCTCCAAATGGAATATTAATATTACCTTAATGTGGGTCCCTGAATATCAGCAGCATGCTAATGAGGGAGGTCAAAACACTTTTTTTTATTTTGGAGAGCTTTATGTTTACTGAAGATTATGAGACTGTTTGTGTATGTGTGTTTGTTTTCATTTTTGCTGGTATTTGCGAGCAGCAGTCACTATTTCTCTTTACAACTTTAAGTTTTAATGAAGGTCATTCTACAGTATGTTTTTACATTTGTGTAGCGCATATACGAGTGTGTGTTCATAGTCCGTGCATGAAGATATTATTGTGGTTTTGAAAATTTTAGGAACTTCAAAGTGCTGTCAACAAGTATGTTTGTGTATGTTTACAGTCGCATGTAATGTTTACAGCATGCGCCACAATGTTTACATGCGTGTATATGGTGGGAAACGGTTGCATGTTGCTGGGTTGTGTGAAGTTACATGCACAAGTGTGTGTGTGTGTGTGTGTGTGTGCGCGCGCTTTAAAAAAGGTGTGTGTGGTCCAAACCAGAGATTTGATCTAATACAAAGCAGGTTGTGTTTGGTGCGTGTGTATGCGTGCGTGCGCGCACGTGTGCATTTGTGCAGCATGGTTTGCGTAAACTTGTGTACTTTGTGTGCATGTATACTGTGTGTGGGAGTACATAATTGTGTATGTGTGCAGATGTGGTTTCACTGCACATCAGTGTGTTGTGTTTACAGCGTTGTGGGTAAAGTTTCAGAGAGCGAGTGAAGGAATATTTCACATATTAAAATAACTTCAAATGGCGCTGAGGCCTCCGCTGAGCAGGACCATCGAGTTCAAACCCAAACTGCAGTTTTCTTAAAAACTGTGTTCATGTTACATCTGGTTTGTTAGTCAGGAGGACGGAGAGGAGTGGAAGTGGAAAGTAAGGACTGCTGCCGTACAGTAAAATCTGAACTCATGTCGCAGTGTCACAGTTACATAATAACATAAAAATAATAAGAATCTGATACTTTATCCAACCGTGTAGGGAAACTCTTCTTCCTCGTGCCTTTTTCCACAGGGAGGCCGGAGATGAGGCTGAAACAGAGAAGAGGGAAATTCAGTAACGGCCTCGTAATGAACTTGATGATAAGATCTATTTATTTAATGTAATGATGCATTTAATGTCATAGCATTGTAATCACGGCCATGTCAGTGTCAGTATATTAATCTCTTCCACTCCGCCAGGATTAAAAAAACCCACTGCTCTTACATTAAATCTATCATCCCAGTGCTTTTACAGATTCAAAGATATAAATGAGAGGCGGATGTTCTGCCTTTTCATGTCCTTTGTGAAACTATGATGAATTTCTTCTTCTTAGTATGCAGGTTATTGACTTTGAAACAGTTTGAAGAAATCCCTTGGGCATTGGGAAATTGTGTAATTTTATAGAGGAGTATATTATTTTAAAAAGAAATGTGCATCTATCTTAAGCTGTTACTTACATACATATCACATTCTTTACATGCTACACCCATCCAGGGGGACTAGAAACTTGTATATATTTGCAGATGATAAAACATTATGGCAGAAAAAGGTAGTTAGTGTTTGACCTCTGTTGCAGTCTCCTGCCATCCCTGGTTTATTTTTATTATTTTTTTAACTGAGGGAAGGTAAAGCAGAGAAGATGGAAGGGACAAAAGAGGGAGAGGCAGGAATCAGGGAGAGGAAAGGAGGAAATGGTCCGTGGTCTGATGAAAATACTTTATCTGAAGGGTAAAGGGTAATGTTGCGTTTTGGAGAGGCTGCGGGTTCGGAGAGGGCCGAGAGGAAAGAGGAGGAGGAGAGGCAATTTGTCCTCTTAGATTGACTCGGTACAAATAAATGATTACTTTGATGCAAAATGATTATAATGCAGCAGCCAAGAAAATGGCAAGATAAGTGGAGGGAAAGAGCAGGGTTGGTTTGGGAGAGCAAAGCGAAGAGAAGATGGAAAAGGAAGTTGCTGTGGTCTGAGGCAAACGCGCGATAGCTGCCCGTGCAAATGATACACATGCTGAGCGATACGGGCAAACAAGTGAGGTTTGAGCAAAGACAAGTGTTAAATATTAGCAAAGAGAAAGAGGAAAGAGAGAGGGTGTAAGTGGGAATTGAGAGCTGAGTCAATAGGAAACATTGCAAAGCAAAAGTCCGTTCCACATGCACACATACATAGAGTAAATGTAGCATGAAGCAGGAAAACCTCAGAGAGCTAACCAGATGGTTGGAGCGTCCTGGATTCCCTCCAATAGGAACATTCCTGCCTGTTTATGACCTGTAACACATGCACACAGGGCGTATAGCGCAAAATCGATCCAGAATATTCAAATAACTGCAGGGTGCAAACTGAAATCAAGACCCAACAGGGGAGACAAAAAAAAAATCTCCATAATGCATCTGACAATATGCCACACATGTAGGCCTCAACCCAAACGCACGCACACGCTGATTGTTGCTCTGTGAGTTTCGAGCGGCCAGGTGCTGCGCAGCCGTTTTTGGCCCCGTCCTCGCATATCAGTTTTTCCTCCAGCTTCCCGAATTTCTCTGGACGGTTTGCGATCGGGCCCGCTGGACCTTTTAGCAAACACATAGAGGATTTTATGTTTCCATCCTCTGCCAATATCACTTCTCAAATGTTCTGGCAGTGATACTGAGATGTAAAAGAAATTTGATGGATTACCTCCATTATTTTAGGTCAGTTTAGCAGCTAGTTTGAGGCTTAGAAAGACGGGAAAGATGGAAGAAGGGGGATTGATTGTATATTTACACTCTAGCATATGACTTTTGCTTCAGGTGTTAACAAATAAACTGTATTATCTTATGACTTCACATAAAATTTGCAGTAAAATGAGTAAAGTAGTGAAAGAGCATACCCTGAGATCAGATGATTTTAAATGCGTTTAGCTCAGAGCTTTGTGGAGAAGAGACAAAGGTCAAACGTCATGTGACCTATTTAACACCTTCAAAAACTAAATATGCAGCGTATGAGTTGTAAAAATAAAAAAGATCTCCCATGAGTGCACATACTTTGCTGCTGGTGTGAGACGGAGCTCGCTGTGGATTCCCACCTCTGGAGGTCTGTTACTGGCAGCTGCAGCAGTTGTGAAGTGGAGAAAACAGCTAATCTATGAGCCTGTAAAAAAGTTATGATAACAGGAATACATGCATAAACATTTGCACAGTCCAGGCAGACGGATTTGCACATATTTAAAAAAAAAAAAAAATCGAGGCCGCATGCTGAGCGAAAAAGAATGGCTTTTATTGAGTTTGATCAATTTGTAATCTGTTAGCCAGTTGTTTAATTTTGTCTCACAAGTGTCTTTGTTGGAGAAGTGCCGCTGAGTGCACATGTGGGTGTGTGTGCGCTTACACATCCATCCTTTGTGTTTGACTTATCTTTCATCTGTGTCATGATTCAGTAGACTTTGTTAAACCTTACTGGCATCGGCCTGGCTCAGTTCAAATATGTGTGTGTGTGTGTGTGTGTGTGTGTGTGTGTGTGTGAAATGTATGAAAGATCCTGATCAAGTCAAGCTGGTGTGATAGATGATACTGTAGGCCTGTGACAGAGCCACAATGGCTTCCAGACAGCTTAAACAGGGATTAAACCCTTTCTCCACTCTCCAACCCTGCTGCTCCCATGAAGAATCTCCTTCTCTCTCCCTCTCTCCCTCCTTTATTCTTGCTCTCTCGCTCCCCTTCATTCCCCAGATGATGATTTAGACTCCGCTTCCCGACACCCAGTAATCCCCCTCTGAAAAGATCCTCATGCTTCCCACTGGAGAAATCGCAAAATGTCATCTAGTCGTTGATTCATAGCTGTTCGCTGAATTCAGTCACTGATCTTTACATGATATTGGCCCCCGAGGGATTTTGTTTCTGCTCTGTATTGTACAGAATAGTTAATCTCAGTGTCTTATAGTATCATCGTAGTGGAACAAACAGGCACTGTGTCCTGAATGTGTTACGAACACGACGATTTGACCCGATGTATTAAATGTCAGCTGCACTCGGAGGCTGTCAGGATTGTATTCAGTGGTGTGTTCCATTTTGTTGTCATTGCTGTGTGTGTTTGTGTGCGCACGTGGGGTCACTGGCCGATTTTTGCAGGTGGTATTTAAATGGTATGAAAGAATAAAACGGGCACTTTTCACAGCTTCACAAACCTAAAGAAAAAAATATTAGCACCTGTTTTAACAATTATCCTAAATATAAATGATCCTTCTTTCTGAAGAAAATACAGTTTCTATGTTTTCTAATTTAGATTGTGTCGGACATGGTCTTTATATGTAGTTATGTCAGGGAGGAGGGCAGAGCCCGTACCACTGTCCTCAGTTGGGTTCTTCAGATATATTTTTTAAGGATTTCTCTAGCGTTCTTGCATTTTTCCTGATGGCAGGAATTTATGAAATATAGAATTGGGTGATTTGCAGCTGGACTGCACTTAAATTAGGGACTTACTTAGGCATGATTTTGGACACCAAGCCAAGTAGGACGCTCTTTGTTATTGAGATATTTGTGAATTTTTTAAATTAACCAAATTCATGCAGCTCCATTTGTTCATTTCTGTGCAGCCCTTACTTTTAGATCCTCACCTTATTGTGCAGTCATCCTCTGTCTTCTGTTGGCATCTATACACAGTTAATTCAATCTGCTTCTGGTGGACTGTGTGTGCAGGCAGATGAAAGACCAGTCGAAGAAGGTGGCCAACCTGAAACACAAGGAGCAGCTGGAGAAAAGCAAGAACGCCCAGCTGATGGACGAGGCCAAGAAGAGAGAGGACAATCTAAACGAAAGCTCCCAGCACATTAAGGTACGGAGGCAGGAAGAGCAGGGAAGAAGATATATGAGGGGGGGAGGGCAAAGAGAGTGAGGGAGAAAAAGTTTCTCTCCTCCTTCTCTATGTCCTACCTTGAATATTATCTGCCATCACAACAGTGCTTCATTGTAATGTGACAGTTATGACAGGGAGCAGCCTGAGGCAATGTCAAACATACTCTCACACACACACACACACACACACACACACACACACACACACACACACAATCGCGCCATGCAGCTCTCGCTCAGGGAGTGTGAGAGGGGGTAAGTGAGGAGGAAGACTGACAGGGCGAGCAGATGGAAGATGGAAGACAGAGAGGAGACAATAAAATGGTGGGAGAGGTGAAAGGGAGAATACTGTTGTTTTTTTTTAAATGCTTCCTGTGGTATTAGAGCATCTCCTAATTTTCTGCTGTGGTGTCAAGTGACCGCAAGATGAACAGTCATGTGTCGGGGGATGTGTGCGACTGTGGTTTTTCTTCATATCTGTGTTCATATTTCCTTAGAGTGTAGGTTTTCTTTCTCTTCTCAGTCTCCACAGTTAATTTCACCCCAAATATCCCTTTCTCTGACTTCTTTTTTTCCCCCCTTGTCCATCCTCCTCTTCGCCCTCACTCTCCTCTTCCAGTAAGCGTTAACCTCATTGGCCTCTCTGATTAGATGCAGATGAAAACACTCTGTCTGTGTGTGCGTGTGCGAATAAGTGTATGCTCCCTGTAGCGATGATTGATCCTTGGTTTAAGGATTCTGGAAGTTGTCAACTGTGCATATGCGTGTGGTTAGGAGATGAGCTGATGGCTCTGTGAGTCACTCAGACTTATGAGACCGCAGCGGTCACAACCATAACTGGTGTGTGTTTAACCAGCGCTGAGGACTGTGAATGGAATGCAAGTGTAATCCAGACTGTATATTTAATTCAGAACAATGAGGATATTTAATTCAATTAAGATCAGTCTGTGTAGTTGCATAGTTAGACACCAAGTAATGTTGGATGTGTGTGGGAGATGTTCTGGAGGTTTCTCCATGTCTCATGGATGTCTAATAATGTCTAATTATCTGTGTCCCACAATGTCTCTCTCAGTTTTTCATTAATTTCTAAGGTAACCAGAAAAGGTGCCTGGCAAGAAGAAAAATAGCTCTTTTTCATGGGGAGGTTAATTCATTTCACTTAACAACAGCTTCATGTTTGATCGGGCAGATGGAAATCAGATTTGTCTTATTTGTGAGTCTTTTTACAGCTTGTTCCAGTTGCAGGGAGCAGCGACACGCAATGAGGAGTGTCCATGGTTTTGAGTCTGCAGACATTTTCCACAGGATGTGACGGAGAATGCTAATTTTACAGAAAACTTTGAACCCGCTCACTGTCAGATACGGTGGATGTCAGATCAGCGAAGGCTTTGTACTGCATATGAGTAAACCAAATTAATTTCTGGTTGATCTAATCTGGAATTAAAAGGCATCCCAGAAAAATATTTTTGGAACCCCCATGAAGTAAAGAAACCTTTTGATGACCAAGCAGAGAAAACCTTGAAAATGTTTTATTTTACAAGTATCTAGAGTGCCAAGTAACGCTTATGTTTGGTCTCTGAAATGTCAGCAAATAGTGGAAAAACTTCGGTCAATCACAGGACTGAGATCACACTGATATGAAACAAAAAAAGTACTGACATTTGAAAGATTAGAACTAGTTTTCAGTCATGTTAGCCTCTGTCCATCGCTTTGGTCCAGACTGAAATTGCTCAAAGACTATTGGATTGCTATAACATTTTATATAGCCATTACTTTAGTGAACCTCTGACTTTTCCTCTAGCACCATCATGAGGTTCACATTTGTGGTTTTGAGTGAAATTTCTCCATAACTTTTGGAAGGATTTGCAGATGTTCCCCTCCGGATGAATTGTCATAATTTGTCCAAAGTTGTCTATGACCAAATACCCACAAACTAATGAAATTCCCATAAGTTATACCTTGTGTTTGTATAGACTCGTTCCTTAATGAATGCTGGATTCTTTGTCTCCGCACCACAACTATACAACCATCCGTGCTGACTTAACGCTGCATGCTACCTCTCTGCAGGACTCCCTCCGACAGAAGGAGGATCGCATCGAAGAGCTGGAGGAAGCGCTGAGGGAAAGCGTTCAGATCACAACAGAGCGGGAGGTGGTGCTCGCCCAGGAGGAGCAAGCACGCACGCAATCTGAGCGACAGGTACTCTCTCTCCCGGCGTAGCTAATATACGCCACCAGTCCTTTCCACCAGCCAGTAAATGTGTGAACCAAATCTTTCCTTAAAATCAACCCCTGTCATTTATTCGTTTTTCCCTACACATCAACACAAATGTCCTCACATCAAAGGCTTTTCTGTCTTTGCGGGACATTTGGACAGACAAACAAGGAAACACACACACAGACAAACATCTTTTTTGGCAAAATAAAAAACTCTTTTTGACATAGTTAAACATCGCCATTGCCAAAAGTGGCTAATGGCAGCGGCAAAACACACGCCCCCGTGCCAACTGAGCTCATTCAGGTGTGGCTCTGTATGTGTGTGTTTGCCCAGTCACTCCTCATTTGTAGGAGAGGTAAACACGTCCCTATTTAAAGAACAGCTTGTGTTTTGTCCTCCACGGCCGGCAACACACAAACGGCTTTTCCTTATACTAAGCCGACCACTCCAATTTGTGATCTGTTATATCTATATTGAGACAGTAGGAAAGCTCCTAACGATATTGGGGGAGGGTCAGAGGGGAAGGGCTCAGTGGACACAACCTCAGACCAGTGGGAGTGTGTGTATGTGTGTGTTTGTGTGTGTGTGTGTGTGTTGTTCCCCTGGGTACTGATGACTTAACGAGGCCATAGAGATGGGAAATGTTCCTCAGAGCCAATATGGGTTTTGACAAGCGGGAAAAAACAGCGTGGGCTGCAAGGATGAAAACTGCCCTGTGAAAACACGGCCCGCTGTAGCTCTTGGCGCTACGGCTGCACTCCATTGTTATTTCTGCCTCTAAATGTTGGCCGTCCTCTCCGACCTTTGCTCACCAGCCTACTTCTGGACAGACACATAAAGACGGCCATGCAAACAGATGTTTTACTTTTGAGGTATTTGGCTGACGCCTACGTTCATGGTAAATGTCAATGAGCGCCGCCGCGGAATTAGTTTCAGGTAGGCAGATGCAGCAGAGCAGAGACAGAGAAGGAGCAAAGACGGACGGAGAGATGCCTGAAAAAGACGCGGTGGTCAGACGGAGGCCGATACGTGGTGCACGCGCTAAAAATCACAGAGCTCTATTTCAAATTCTAGTCGAATCCAGAGGTTTTCAAAGTTGCTAAGTACTACAGGCGAATATGTTCAAATGATGCACATAATAGGTTGGATTTTCCTTCTGATGTAATGATGCAACTAAATAGAAATAGTTGTTTGGATTTTAATATTTGAATTGATGCTTCTTTAAGGCTTTAAGCTACCAGGGGAGAATATGTGAATGTAATGCTGATCAGCACTTTAAAAAAAAACTAAAAAATGTATTTGATGCAAGTGCAACTTTCAGAGGAATAGTGGAGATTCCATGTCAACCACTTAAGCATCCAAAGCCAAAAAAGTCTATGCTCCCATGGCCTATAGGAACCTTGCTGACTGGTAAAACACAAACCTTGTGGCTACTAACAACTTGTGTGCAGCTTGAGTAAACACTAAGATGAGATGTGGTACTGACATTGGAAAACAAATTTAGATTTTTCTGCTTTCTCACAACTAGAAAAAGATAGAATACGTGCAAATAAGCTGAGAGCATAGGCAAATAAAAGATGAATTTAGGGGCAATTGAGAAAACAAGGTGTCAGACTAATCTGCCTCATCCTGGTGGCTCTTCAAGTGCAAACACAAATGCACTAAGGGGACATTTATCTTCCATTTTAGCTCCTGTGTCTCCACAGTTCCTGGAACAATTTGCTCCAAAAGGTTCACACAGTATTAACCTATGTTTAATTATAATGTCCCACAACGGAGATACAGTTGCAGAGAATATTTGGGGGCTCCATCAAGTGAAGGAAAGATGAAAAGGTCACATCCAACATGTTTATCCTCCTGAAGTTGACTGTGGTTTAATTTGTTTGGAGTAATTTGTGCCGAGCGATCACATTTGATTTGGCCACGATGTATTAAAATACTTCAAAATGCCAGAAGTGGCAGCTTTAATTAGACAGAACCGGGCCATCTAGGCCAGGACGGTGTGCTGGAGAGCGTCCTCGTGCTCGAATGCTTGAGTGAAGGAGGAAGGAGCAGAAACGTCAGCGTGTGGTGAACGAGTGGAGATGGCAGCCAAACACTCACCCAACATCAACAACGCTAACTCAGCCTTTCAGCGCACGCACACACGCACACACACGCACATGTGTGCACTCACAGACAGGATAGTAATACACAAGACAGTGTTCCACATGCATATATTCCTCCAGACGCGCAAACATGGCGGAAAGAAGTGCTAACTGCTGTTTAAACAGCGCACGGACTCGGCACAACATAGCATTCAGCCGGCGCCAAGTGGACGTGGTTTTCTAACGGGAAACGTGTCTTTATATACACAAGTAAATTGTAAATAAATATTTTTTTGTGTCCCCGTTTTACAACCGCGTCACTGCAATCACCTTTTCACATAATGATTCATAAAATGATGACAGAGGGAGAGACAATTTCCTAGCTTAATGAGGACGGCCTGTTTAAGGGCACACGTGCGCGCGCACACACACATACATACACATACACACCCATACACATACACATACACACACAAATACAACCAAGCCAGGCACAAATACACAAGCCACATACAATAAATATTTAGCCATATATTGACTGTGTGTGTGCGTGTGCGTGTGTGTGTGTGTGTGAGAGAGAGACTCATGGTTAGGGTTTGACCGGCAAAAATTGTTGACCACATGAAATTATCCTCGACCTATTCTGCTAGACATGAGTCACTAGTATAAGTGTGATCACTGAACAAAGGTGTGTGCGTGTGTGTGTGACAGAAGTGAGTCAGCAGTGACACACTCCATCCGTCTCAAACTGAAGACAGTCGTCTCTTCTCCCGCTTTCCGTCTTTCATGAACCAGAACATTTGGATTGGTGAGCCTAGTGCAACTTCTTCTTTCTTTCTTTCCTTTGCTCAAAATCTATTTTAGAGTCACACTCACACACAAACACACACGTTCAGAAGACTGAAGGCGTTGCCGTCCTCCAGCTCCTTCTTTTCCAGCCGGGGCCTTGTCACTCCTCACTCCTCTCCCCCTGCATCCCTCCATCCTTCAACCTCTCTGATGTCGGCCAAAGGCCCCTCTCTCCTCCTTTCCTGTCTCCTTCTTTTCCTTTCCTCCCCTCATCTGTCCCCTCCTCTCCCTCTGCTCTCCTCTCTCTGTGTGTCGTCTGAATTGCATTTTTAACACTGCCTTTGTTTATGCTGCTGTGTACTACTTACTGCACTGTCTGCGCTTTGCTCTCATCTGGTTATCTGTCTCTCTTTCGTGTTCTTAGCATTTGTTCCACTCGCTTTCTGTCTACCCCCTTTTGCTGTACGGTTTATTTTTTTACTTGAGCATTATTATTTTTTACAACTTTGCTCTTTTCTCCTCTCATTTTCTCTGCCTTTCCTTCCTGTACATTTTTATAATCGTACCCCCCTCTCCCCTTATCTCCTGCTGTTCACCTTTATTTGTCCCCTATGCTTCTTGTTCTCTCTCCGACTTACACCTGCATTATTCATACTTCCGTACTTTTCTTCGTCCTTCTTCTGCCTATTATTTTCTCTTTTCTTTCCATCCCTCTGTCAACTCTTGGTCTTCCCACATTTTCTGTACTTCCTCATTTCCCTTATCGCTCCTTTATATCTGTGTTATACTCTCACCTGCTCCCATTTTGTATCCCCGTTAATTCCTCCCCCAACCCCTTCCTCTTTCTCTGTTTGTTTCTCCTGTCTTTCTCTCTCTGCTCTTTTTGTACACAGCTCTCTCACATTCCAATGCATGAGTTCACCACCGCCGGCTTTAGGTGGTCAAAGGTAACAAACAATCATCACATACGGCACTCGCCTGCATCTTACTACATCTTCTCCATTCAGGGTTTTCCACTTTTTATTTTTTCTCTTTATTTAAGCTTGTCACTCTTCTAACAGCTGCAACTTATTTCATTTCATATACATGAAATAAAGAGAATATTTTTTTATTGATAAAAACATAGGAAACCGATGAATATTGCAAAGACTCACCTGAGGTCTGTATATTAGCGACGCTGCTGCGAAGCCAGAAGGTAAAAAAATTAACTTCTCAGTGGAATGTCCTGGAACAACCTGAACGTCGTGATGGGGAAGACAGAATGACAATGAAGTTTATAGAGCCAACTTTCAATCCGTTCAAGGAAAGTGAGCAGGAAGTCAGTTTGCCACATGTGACTTTAGATGAACTCTGACAGTATGGGAAAGCAGAAGTTCTTAAAAAAAACTATTACAATCGAGGGAAAGCGAGTAATGAACAGAGCAGTGATGACAAAACTTGAGAGAAAGATCTTCCACCTTGCATTCGAGTCCTGGCTTCAATTATTGGGCGTTTTTATTCAAATGAGAAGACTCTTATTTGGTCTTTGTCCCACTTCTTTCTGAACAGATGCTGCTTCCAGATTCAGCTTCATGTTCAGGGTTTTAAACTTTTTGTTTCTGCTAATACCATCTGTTTTTCTTTTTTCTTTTTAAGCAATTATAATAAATGTGTACTTTTGAGTTTTCTTTTTTAATCCTTTTTCTTATGCCTTTGGTTTTGATGTTTCTTTTCACATCAACACTTTGGAGAAGACGTTGGTGTATGCAGTGTACAAAGAAAATGTGTATGCGTGTGTGTGTAAAGTGTCTACACTGACCTCACAAACATTAAACCCACTGACTTACTGATATACTTAACACACAGAGAGAGAAACATAGATGAAATGAGAGAGAAACAACATAGAGCGAAATGAAAAAAAGGAGAAGAAAAATGACACGTTTGATGTTTTGCAATGAAACGTTTCATGTAAAAACGGAGGAATTATTAAAACATTTCAAAATACAGTAACTGTCTTTCTTTCTCTCTCTGTCTCACACACACACACATACACACACATACACACACACACACAAATAACCATATCAGTGGAAAAAAAACATGAAAAAGTTAAAAAAAATTAAAAAATATCAGACCGAGTACGAGAGAAAGTAACGTGTTATAATTTGTGCGTCAGGTGGAGGACCTGCTGGTTGCCATGGAGAGGGTGAAACAGGAACTGGAGGTGATGAAAGCCAAGCTGTCATCGACTCAACTCTCACTGGCTGAGAAGGAAGGTCACCTGACCGCCCTGCGGGCCGAGAGGCGGAAGCACCTGGAGGAGGTTCTGGAGATGAAGTAAGAATACCGGAACGCACACATTTAAATGCTTTAATTTATGTTAACATGGAAACCAGCTGAACATTAACTGTTGGACTCGTACTTCCAACTATTCAAAAATCTATCTGTTCCCTCTGTGTCTGGTTTCTACATTCAATCTCATCCCTCCATTTTTTGGGTCATTTCATGCACAAGCACACTAAAAATAAAAATAAAATATGGAACGTTATATCAAGTTCTCCAAGCCATAAAAACACCACTGTATTTACTTTCCTCTATTTCTTCACTGGCTGTACTTTCCTCTTTGTATATATACAGTTATCAGGTCTCTCAGTAGTTTTTCAAAAAAACTCAGACTTGACCTTTAACACTTTCCCTCAAATTAGCAGCTCTTATGATATCAGTAGTTTCCCTGGTTGCTTCCGTGTTCCCGGATGCTTCTCAGTGGTCGTGATGATCTTCACCCAACACCTCATCAACTCTCTCTTCCCTCTCCCTTCCTCCTCTCTTCCCTTTCTTCTTTTATCTCCTCTCCTCTCTCCTCTCTGCACTTTAAAGAGTCATAGACGTAAGTAGTGTGCTAATGCAATAACCATGTACCGCTGTCCGGCTCTTCATGTGATTGATTACATACACAGACACCCGCACACACTCATGCACATGCATCGGTGTATAATGTTTGATACAATTTTAATAGAAGGGTTTGCATTTTAAGTGCGGCTAAACGTGGTCCAGCAGCCCTGCGTATGTTCTGCTGTTTTACATCCTCGCTGAGACGTTACAACGAGGTATAATTTAGTGGAACGATGCTTTGGGCTGAAATCGAATGCCAAGGAGAATGTCCACGTTAGTGTGTCCTGCCTGTTTAAACACGCCATGGGACATCTCTTTCCTGCGGCATCATGGGAAAATGAGGGCATGGACTGTGATTTAGGTTTCCTCCGCTCTGTCCTTGACGTTTTCTTCCTCCATTAGATTTTTTTTGTTTCAAGAGAGAGAGACAGTGTGCGTGTGGGTGTGGGTATGGTATGGGTGTGTTTGTGTGTCCAGCAGCATGTCCATTCACAGCCCAGGTGAGCAAGTTATTGGCCATTTTATCACCGTAGTAACGACCCGTGTGATTATTACAGGCATCAGCGCTTCAGAATGTGTGGCCTTGCATATGTGCTTGATTGATTTATTGTTGTCAAGACATGTCCGCTGCCGTTTCTTTTCTGACAATACTGGCTCCATGATGACATACACATGGTTCCTGGCTTACACAAAACAAAATGCAAACACACACACACACACACACACACACACACACACAGAGAATCACACATGCATGATTAGATTTATCAGTCTCCAGTGTGCAGTTCAATCTGTGCTATCATTTAACTCCTCTGTCCCACCAGCACGCTGTATATACTCTGAACTCTGACTGTGTTTCCACTGATGGATCATACAGAGACCAGATGTTTACACTGCTTATCGTCTCTGGTGTTTCTGTAGCACATACACACACTGCACTCACTGTTCTCTTATGTGACAAATACTCTATGCACATACTGTACGTTCTCTGACTTTTGTGTTTTTAACACTTGAGTAAAAGTACATTTTTAGTCTTTATCGCTGACATGTGGCATATTAAATAGCATAGTTGATCACATTGTGATTGATTTGTGCCTGAATATGATATTTGTACCTTTGATGTCACTCTATAAGAGTTATTTCCTTGTTGAGACCGTTTTTATTGACTTACAAGATAATACATCTGCAGCACATACTTTTTTAAACTAAATACAGTTTCTTTTCCTTTACTTTACATCATAAAAACTCTGGCTGCAGACTTTGTAGAAGAGTTGTTCGCTCCTTTTCCCTCTCTGTGCTCAATTATTTATTGTTTGGTTACGGTTCTCTGCGTTGGCCAGCACTTTTCTTTTCACTTGCTTTTTTGCTGAGCGCTACCAAAGCTACTGTTTTCTATGGTTTCCAATTGTGTCGTCTGTGGTTTTCTGATTAGAAAGCAACTCACTCAAAACACACTGTGAATTCCTCTTTGAAATGCTCATTTGAATCCCCCCGCGGGGGCTCGTGCAGTGTTGTCACATCCATGTGTGATTATTTAGCAACTCAAGCTCTGCCTTTGCATAATACATGATATTTCTTTCAGGCTGCAGTAACTTTCTCTTCTCCCATATCAGGGATATTGTGTCTTTTCTTCTCAGTTAACCCTCGGTGAAAATTTTTAGATGTTTCAGTTAGCTGCTGGTTGTCTCGCGATGAGTAATTTGCATGACGCCACTGCTCATATTTTTCACAAGACATTAGGGTTTGGTCAGCAAACACGTCATTCCTCTCTGGCTTTCTCCCACATGTAAAACATGAGATGTTTAAGGTGGCTGTGTCCTGTGTGTCCATATATCTCAGTGTAATGCACATGAAACTGTCTCCGCACACACAGGCGGCCGTAACTCTTCAGGGTTTGATGTCTGATTTGCTGCCCAGTTTTACATTGGTGTAAGGTTTAATGTTACTGTAGGACATGATATATGATACGGCATGTTTCAGAGGTTTCTGGGACAGACATAGAATATATTAACACACACACATGCACACACACACACACGCCCATGCAGAAATATATTCCAAGTACAGCTGGAATGAACGCACTGACATTCTGTCTCACATTCTCGCCTTCTCGTATTTCCGCCCTTTCCTTCTCTTATTGCCTCACACACACACACACACACACACACACACACACACACACACCAACACACACACATACAAACACACACACAAACAAAAACACAAACACACGCACACAGTATATGTTATGTGATAGGATACACACATCCTCAGATATGTAAATACACAGTATGCAACTAACACTAATCCAGAGACAGAAAATGCACAAGAAGAACTACACACACACACACACACACACACACACACACATCTGCCCCGCAGGGCTCTGACATGTGACTTTACCACTGATAAATCATCTCCTGTGACCTTCACACATGCACACACGCACATAAAACACACAGACATATTTTCTTTGTGATATACATTAAATATGGACATGCTCGTTTTCTTTCCAGCCTTGTGTGCACGTGTTGTCATGTGTTTGTAGAGTACGGGGTATGCAGGTGTGTGTGCGCGTGTGTGTGCGTGTGTGCTTGTGTCAGAGCCAGCTGAAGGAATGTGCTGACAGTGTGTGTGTGTGTGTGTGTGTGTGTTTGTGTGTGTGTGTGTGTGTGTGTGTGTGTGTGTGTGTAACAGCAGGGTGTCAGGTCTAAAAAAAATATCCCAATCTGAATGAATTAAGGCCCATTTTATTCTCTGCTATCCTGCATGACTACCATTCAACACACGTCTCTACTCACTGTGCGGCTCGGCCCGATTGGCTCTTGCCTTTATTTTCACCTGTCAGTTGTTTCACACACAGATCGATTCATGTCTCTGGTGTGGCAGCGTGTCTTGGACAATTTTGAGCCGTAACATTCAATGCAGTACTTGTCCGACAACTCTTACACATACAAGCAAAAGATTTTGTTTGGCTGTTAAAGGATTTTAATAAGAGACAATAATCTTCTAAACCATGTTTTTTTTTGCTTTTTTGCATTTATTTATATAGTTTCTTAGACATTTGGTTTTGATGATTGAAAATGAATCCAAAAGGAACCTGGTTGAAAAGAAAATGCTCACTGAGCATGATTAAACGAAATCATTTTAGGATAGAAATAACCAAGCAAGTAATGACACAAGTAAAATTCAGCAGTTGAAATCTCACATGAATTATTGTAAATATTGCAGTGATTGGAATTTGTACAGAGACTTTTCTTTTGCAACCTTGACATTTGAGCTTTGCCTGAGAGACATTGTTCAGGGCAAAAACATTCATCATACCTGAATCACACTGTGACAAGAACTTGATTGGTGGAGGTGACAGTTTTATGAGAAATTATTAAAAGCATTTTCCAATGTTGCAATGAAGTAAGAATGCATTTAAAGGATAACAAGGATAACTATAGGAAGTTCATGTGTTTTACTTATCAGAACAGCCACTTGTGTAAATTACTATATAGGCAAATATTTGTAGGTTCCAAATTAGTCCATTAAATAAGTGTGACTATCACAAACCGTTAGATATCAGAACAGGCTGCGAGAGGAGAGGGCAAAGACATGAGAGGTGGTACGAGGAGAGAAAGAGGAAAAATACACAAAACAAATAGAGGAAAAGAGCAGAGCTGGACCAAATGAGGGGAAGAAAAGAGAATAACGAGGTCAGGGCAAGAGTTATAAATTTTCTTTTTGGGGGGGAGGGAGACAGTAGGAGGATAATAAAATGAAAGAAAAGAAGCAGAAATGCTTTTTTGGCAGAGGGAAAAGGAGGGAAAGCAAAGAGGAGAAAGACAGCTGTCCAACAACAACTCACTCGAGCCAACAAAACTGCGTGATATCCCGGAGAAATTATATTACCTCCATCTCTGTCTCCCTCGCGCCTTCCGTTCATCCATCAATCTTTCAGGCTACAGAATATATTGAATATATAACCACTTATCTCACGCAACGTCCTTCATCACCTTGGGCTCAAAGTTGTCGACTAATTTCCTGCGTCCAGACAAAAATGTACTTAAAAAAATAATAAAAATCTGAATTAATCTGTTGCATTGAGGTTGTTGTGGAGATTTTCAAAGACCATTTATTTTGCACTTGACGATTTATTTGGTGATGCAAAGTACGAACATTACTTTTGTTCATCCGTTGCCTTGTCTGCATGTGGGAGGTAATGTCAGGCTGTGAGAAACAAGTGATAGTCAAGTATTTGGGGATTATTCACTCAGCAAATTTAATTATTATTAATTATTTTAAAAGTCTTTTGTATTTACTGGAACAATAATCATTTTTTGCATTTTAAAATTAAGCTTTTAGCCAATTAAACGTTATTTTGAGGAAGAAAAAAAATATATATATTTATCAATGTTTTTGGTTTCAGTTGTGTGTACAGGTAACATGCTATTTTTCCTGTTGTCTCAGTCTCACACATGCTGGGACTTGAAGAATTTGTAGACTTTGGACTACAGGAAGTCTGTTTACACACACTGTATTTTGAATCACATGTACCATTAGAGTATAAAGACAGTCTGCAGGAAAAACACGGAGTTGCTGCGCTCGCTGTCTTCAGGCTCCTGCTGTTCGAGCCTTGTCTGATGCCTCAAGGTGAACTCTATAAATTCAATTTATTTCTCCTCTGCTGCTCTGTTCTTCGTTTTATCTCTCTCCCAGCCTCCCTCCAAACCTCAAACCTCTCCTTGCGACCCTTCCGCCATCCCTCCCTTCATTCCTGCCATCCCTCCCACTTCGGCATTCCTTTTCCCCCATCTCTCCCATCCTCCTTTTTCATCATTTCATAATTTCTCCTCTTTCCGTCCATTGCCCCTCCGGTCTGAGCCTACAATTGTCTGGAAACAGTATTATGGAACGTTTTCTGTCTGGCAGGCTGTATTTCTCTCTCTGTCTCTGTCTTCACTTTTGTCACAACATAGTGAAACTAATCATTCTGTGTATGATTCCATTTTCAACGCCAACGTCAGTTGGACGACAGCTCTGCTCTTTACAGCCAGAGAGCCATCACTAGCAATATGACCAAATGAGCGAAAAACGCACTTGCCCAGCAGCTATCTCATCACTAACAATGGAAATACATGTTGCCTTCAGAAAAAAGACCTCTCTCCACACACTCACGCACGCACCCACAAACACACACACACAAACACACACACACATGCAAACACACACATGTACTAAAGGCAGCACACCAAACACAGAGACAAGCGCTTTGATCCCCTCAGACAGCGACGAGATTAATCCACACTGTGCCAAAGCAAGTCTGTGTATTTGTTGTGTGTTGTGTTCTGTGTGTGTGACAGACATGTTGAGAGCTTAGTGTGACAAAAAAAGGGTCACGCGGTTTTGACACTTACTCTTACAAGCTCAAATCAGGACGCCTCGCTCTATACGTCTCCCTCCCCGCTCGCCATTTTTCTTGCGCTCTCAGCACTTGCCTTTCTTGCCCTCTTCTCTGTGTCTGTCTCTTGCTGCCTTCCTCTGTCCTCTTTGATTCTTTTTTTTCTTCTTCTCCCTTGTGAGAAACTGAGGGAGATTTTTGGAATCAGGCAAATAGAGACAATAAAAGATGTGCCGCAGTTAGAAGTTGTGTTTAAATGACAGGGTTTTCTGAAAGTCTCCGAAGCCTTGCAACCCCTTCAGCTGAATGTGCAACAGAGGAAGAGAGTCTCTCACTTTATAGTGCTGACTCTTTGCATTTTAACGTGTATTGTTATTGTCCTTATTTTATGTGTAATCTGTACATGTGTTTCAGAACTAAGTTGATTGAATTGAGCTGAATCAAAAGAGGGAAAAGAGTGAGATTTGAAAACAAGGAGCCGAGAGCGAGAGGAAACTGTTTGAAGGCAACACAAACACATCACAACCAAAAGACACAAGTGGAAAGAAAGAACAGATAGAGGAAAAAACCTTAAAAGTCGCCTGTTTACCTCAAGTGATTGCGGGTTGTGCGTGCCAGGCCATCAAACAGATCATTAAACAGCAATTAAAGACGGAGAGGGAGAGATGAAGAGGGAAAACATATCAAAAAGCTGAAAACAAAACATGCAGTTTTTTTATTTCTCAAACCCTCTGATTGTACGTTACGAGTGCCAAACGATTATGTTTCTATCCAGGAAATAATAAAACTTAAGTAGATCGACAGGCAGCGGAGAAGTGGACAGATCAATGGCATAGTGTGTGAGAAATAGAAATATTACCTGACAGCTCACATCAGCAATGTAACCACAGTTATAGATTAATGCAAAACAACAGTGGAAAGAATCTGTTGTCATTTCAAGACTTTATTCTCCTTAATGGTTAAGTTGGCTCACTGTGAGTCATGGAAGTCAGTGGATATGCACAGTAAACGTGTAATCATTAACATTTAAAATGGGAAAAAATGAATTGTGTTTCAGCCAAATTCTGAGAAAGATGTCACTCATTTTGGCTTTAATCTTGCTCTTTAGGTGGAAATTTTAACCGTTAAAGGTTATTAAAATAACTAGAATATTATTTAATAGTTCTCAACTGGACTCGGCTGTCATTTGTGCTGCCCACAGTAAACCAACAGAAACGTGTATCTGTCATGTTATCAGCTGAAGCAATGAAATGTCTCAAATATACTCTTTGACAAACACTTGTGAGTCGCAGGTGTCCGGTGCTGTGACCGGTTCGTGTTACAGGAGCGAGTTTGTGCTGACAGATTGTGAGCAGATGTCTCGGTCTCTGTAGCACAGCGTAGAAATGGATTTACTGTAAAGAACCGCGGTGAAGACAAAGCTGCATCTTTAGTCACACTTCTCAGTGTGTGCGTGTGTGCACGCACGTGTGTGTGTGGTCTCATGAAAAGAGCAAACTGCCGCAGACCATGGATAATGCATTTTTACACCTTTCATATTAGTCACAGTGTGTGTGTGTGTGTGTGTGTGTGTGTGTGTGTGTGTGTGTGTGTGTGTGTGTGTGTGTGTGTGTGTGTGTGTGTGTGTGTGTGTCTGAGATGGAGGCAAAGAGAAGGCGGTGAGGGAGTGAGAGAACTGAGTGTTTCATAGGAGGAAAAAGTCAGCGAGGAAAAAAGGGGAAATGTGTCAAGAACAGATCCTCATTCTGTCATGCAGTAGTCCCACCTGCCCTCCCCAGTCTCCCTCCCTCTCTCACTCTCCCTTCTCCACATCGTCATCTGCCTTTGTCTCCCTTCTCCGCTACTCATTCCCTCCCTCCATCCATTCTTCTCCCCTTCACGTCTCTTTGATTTGTTTTCCCTCCAAATCCTCCAGTTATTTTATTCCCTTTCCTGTCAGTGCTGTTTCTTTCTTTCTTTGTGTGTGTGTGTGTGTGTGTGTGTGTGTGTGTGTGTGTCTGTGTGTGTGTGTGTGTGTCTGTGTGTCTGTGTCTGTGTCTGTGTCTGTGTTCGTGCGTGTGCAAGCGTTTGTGTCTGTGAGCCTTCTTGCTGTTTTTCTTTAAGCTTCTCTGATGTACAACAGCTCCTTGAGGAGAGCTTTTCTCTCCCTCTCAAACACACACACACACACACACACACACACATACACACACACACACACACACACACACAGAGACTTATCCTGTGCACCAGCTTTAACCTATTTCCCTAACACTCTTTTTCGCTCTCCCTCACTTTTCCCAATTCTCTCTGATGGTCTCTCACCCCTTCATCTCTCTCCATACTAAATCATTCATGTCCACCGTCTCTGACCCACTTCCACTATAGGGTTAACACACACACGCACAGACACACACACAGCTTTTTCACCCCAAAAATCCAGTGTTTTATTACACATTAAACAACGGGCTACTTTAATCTAAGGAGCATCAGTCAAAGATAAAACAAAGTTTCTGCCAAATCACGACCTCATGGCTGCTGTCCGACAGTATGCAAATCACTTTTTTTCCACCCTCCTCCGTCATAATAGACAATTGAAGTTTCCAGATCAGTAAACACATTTTGGTTTTTGGCGTTAAATAAAAGCAGAAGGGGGCATTCTCAACTGTAATTACCGATAATCATTTTATCATTACTCAGTGTTTTGAATGGACCATTATCCCTTTGATGTGGTTGATGTAGCCCTCAAGAGCAATTTCAATGTTTTTAATGCACATATCAACTGCAGAAGGTGTCAATCATTTTCTGAAATAACTGTCGTCATAATCCAAGGAAAGGGAGACTTTGTGTCGGCGCATTTGCCGGAGGGAGAGTAAAAGGTTTACTGTGAACCAAGGCTTTACTGGCTATCTTTGCTTTGATGCCGAACATATGGCAGTTCAGCACTAACAAATGTTTTATAAAATCTGCTCCGATCTGTGTATTCACTGCACTCTTTTCTCTCTCTCTCTCTCTCTCTCTCTCTCTCTCTCTCTCTCTCTCTCTCTCTCTCTCTCTCTCTCTCTCTCTCTCTCTCTCTCTCTCTCTCTCTCTCTCTCTCTCTCTCTCTCTCTCTCTCTCTGTGTGTGTGTGTGTGTGTGTGTGTGTGTGTGTGTGTGTGTGTGTGTGTGTGTGTGTGTGTGTGTGTGTGTGTGTGTGTGTGTGTGTGTGTGTGTGTGTGTGTGTGTGTGTGTGTGTGTGTGAGAGAGAGAGTTTCAAAAGATGTGTAAAATTCTTCATTCTTCTCACTTTGTTTCTTCTGTTAATTTTTGTTTCTTACTCCTCTCACTATTTGGAGCTGTGAGACATCAGCAGGAGTCCGCACCATGAACATGTGTGTGTGTGTGCGTGTGTGTGTGCGTGCCTTCAGGCAGCATTAGTTACCACTGAGAGACAGCTGTGCCCTCCTGTATCTCAGTCTTCTAATCTCTCCTCTGCTCTTTTTTCTCTGTTAAAAATCACCTTTTTCTACTCACTTAAAACAGAATACACTCTCTCTCTCTCTCTCTCTCTCTCTCTCTCTCTCTCTCTCTCTCTCTCTCTTTTTCTCTTTATCTCTCGCAAAAACTAAAATCTACAAATGCTCTACATGGTGGAAAAAAACATATGTTATTTCTGATGTAATAGCAAGTGCATTCACATGAAGCTCAGACACGTACCATATACTGTCTGTCTTGTGGATCCTCTGGACACGTCCTCAGTGTAGTTGTTCTCGTCATGTGTTCTCCTGGTGTATTTGTTTTCTTTGTTGTACTCATCTCCCCAGGCGACCCAGCTGAGGTTGAACTGACCTCGGATTGTATCATGATGGCCTCTCCTAACTCCCATCATCTTTTAAGACACTATTTATCTCCTTATAAAACAGATTAAAAACAATATAAATAAAGGCAAATCAAAAATTTCAAAGCGAAAGGTTTGAAGATGACTTTTAATGAAGCTAGACAGGTGCAGTAGGGAGAGGACTGAGTCTAGTTTTCAGGTGATGCCTCATATGTGGTCGGGTGTTTTAAGGTTGCTCTCCGTACCCGGTCCCAAAATTGTGATCGCTTGCCTTGGTAGATCTTATGCATGATGGAGGGCAGATCCAGACTCCTTTACTTGCAATAAATAAGTATAATTTGTGTTTATGCATCTCATACTGTCTGTTTTTAGTATAAAGCAGACCAAAGCTCGCTTTCACTCATGATTAAAATAAATATAATTATCACTGTTTTTTTTAAATCCCATGTCGCCAGATGAGTGAACCCGCTGATTTCGCTCCCCTCAAGAATCTCACTCGTTCTCTCCAAATTGGTCTAAAAGGGTTGAGCTGGTTTTGGAAAAAACCTTCCTCAAAATCTATGGAGTATTTAAACGTTTTAACAAGTCTCGAAAATGGTTCTCTGAAGGTCAGCATGCAGTGTGGTACCTCCCTTCACAGAAATGAGGTCGAGCTTGACACGCACCACGTCCTGCAGGGGGTTAAAGAGTAAACTCTGGCGTCCCACAAGCGGCCCCCGGTGTAACCAGAGCAGACAGTGTCACCGAAAACAATGGAGGGCCGCTTCGTTCGGTCGGAAACAGAGAGCAGAGCGAGGGGGATTATTACTAAAATAGCTCTGTGTTTGTCTTAGACAGAGACTGGCCAGTGTCACACGGGACTGAATCCACTTTACACACGCACACACACACACACACACACACACACACACACACACACACACACACACACACACACACACCCCTCTCTTTTACACATACAAATGCACAGAAATAAGCCCTGGATACTCAGACAACCTGTGAACATGCACACACAACGTACTTGTAAGTGCGTCCTTATAAGCACAAAGACGCAGAGAGAAACACATGCTGTCATAACAGAGACATACAGCTATCACATGAACACACACACACACACACACACTGTAGATTGCAGTGAAGGGTGACAGCATGAAGGAGACAACGCAGCGCACACGGGAAGCGGCTTTAGTGTGTGTGTAGAAATATGTGAGTGATCTAAGACCAGGCTTTAGTGTTTCTGATAAAGCGAGGGGCCTTAAGTGGTTTTAGGATGAAGAGAGCCTCTGCGCGTGCGTGTGTCTGTATTTGTGTGTGTTGGGGTAGGGGTCAGGTGCTTGGTGCGTTTGTGCGTTTCTGCTTACTGTCTGCCTTGTCGCCACGGCGATGACATCATGGCACACGACTGCCGAATGACGGAAAGAATTCCTCCTCGTCTTCTTTGCAGACAGAGAGAAAGACAGAGAGAGAGAGGAGGTGGAGAGATAGGAGGAGTGATGAAAGAAGGGGGGTGAAGAGAAAGATGAGAAATGCAGGGTGGGCAAGAGAAGTGATTGAGTGGGAAGTGGGGAGAGAATATAAATGGAAAATGGACACTTGTTAAATTTTGAATAACCTGTGAAATGTTCATAGAAAAGTGTGGCTGTTTTATTTCTGGCCTCCATTACCACCTGTATGAAATGACATTCAGCCTGGTGCCAGTTGTCTGTGGATTTTTACACTGACTCGTCAGTGGAGTGTGTTAATTGATGGCACTGAGTTACTTGTGACAGTAATGCAGCATCTTCCACTGCATCCCCCTTTCTTGGGACCCCAGTTGTGCAATCACGAACTTGAACTTACATTGGCTGAGATGGCAAACAGTCATTGAAGTTACCACGTTAACACATTTTCATTTTAGGACGCATCACTGCTATTATGTTTACGCCTGCCATCCAAACTTCTCAGATGTTTCCGACCGCCTAAAAACTGAGAAGTTTGGAAGCGCTGCTCTCCCCGCTTGTTCGGACAGAGATCTTCTTACAGTTTTAAAACACTGTTTTGAGACAAAAACATTGTGATACGAATGTAGCCAGATGCTTCTGCAATGCTACCACGTGGAAAAAAAAGGGGTAAGAATGATCATGTGCACCCTGGTGTTATGTTTCCATCATTTCCTATCAGAGCTGGAGCCGATAAGGATGCGTGACAACGGCAGAGTCATTTCACCTGGAAATGAATGCCTATTGTACCCTCTCCCTCTGGAGACAAAAGCCAGATGTTAGTGGGAGTTGGGAGGGGGATCTAGTGTGAAAGTGGCTTTAGTGAGACAGTGCTTTTTTTTGTCTGCATGCAAGCTAACAGCAGACCCAACAGCCTGGGACAAACGTGTAACAGGACTGTACACATAAATTGATAATTATTTGTGCCAAATAAGACAAAAGCCACTGCAAGAATGAGGTATGAGAGATAACTTCTTTAACAAGCTTTTATTCTTCACTTACAGTAAGAAGACCTTTCTTTATCCTACCATGCTGTTGATATTAGTACACAAAGGAAAGACTTGAAAGGAGAGTAACAGATCTAAGGCTGCATATCCACCGGGAACCTTCCCTCTTCACTGTGCTGGCTTGCTATTTTCAACTGTAAGCGCACAATGCCTGCACTGCTGAGAGCACACTACTGTAATGTTTTAAAGTGCAGAATTATCTAAAGATTCAGCAAAAGGGTGCTGCACTTAAAACTGCTTTTCTAATGATCACATAGCAACAGCAGTAGCCACAACCAGCTCTTGTCATGAGCATGTGTTTGCCTCTGCAAGCTGGGAGTGTTTGAAGTGTGTGTGCGTTAGACAGAGATGAAGGGAGTGCCATGAAGAGGCCCAGAATGAGACGAGTGCATCTGGAATAAATATCATTTTATCACCGGGGTTTATAAGCGCCATGTGCTGGCAGGTAACTCTCAGATATGGTATAAGACTCAACGCACTGTTAGCTTTAACAAGACTAATATTCCATTAGGCGTGTGTGTGTTTGTGTGCGTGCCCACACGTACACCCGGTGTTTGTATGAAAAAGAAAAAGAAAGACTGTTCTAGCGTCTCACAATCTTGTTGAAACAGAAACATCATAAACCCTTGATTTCTCTTTTGTTTTCCTTCTTTAGTGTTTTATATTTCTCCGATTTATCACCAAATATCATAATTTATTGACAATTGGTTGAAATGTGAAGGTATATTATGATATTATACTGTACTATATAGTTAGTATAAAGATTCAATAGAATAAATATCTGAAAGAGTTGCCCTGATATACACCAATGTGGAAAGTCTCTCACGAATAAGCATTGAGAAGTCTGACAGTGACCCGACTTCCCCAGGGAATCGATCTACTAACCACCAAGTCTTAACTCGTTCAGCTGCCGCTGACAACTCTGCAGTTGTACAGATGCATGATGGGACACTTGCACACTGACGGTGTGGTCAGTGAGGCTGGGCAAAGATTCTGCGGGTCATCAAAGAACGCAAACATGTAATCTGTCTTCATTTAGATGTTCTCAGCTTTGCATTCCTCTGTCTGTGTGTGTGTGTGTGTGTGTGTGTGTGTGTGTGTGTGTGTGTGTGTGTGTGTGTGTGTGTGTGTGTGTGTGTGTGTGTGTGTGTGTGTGTGTGTGTGTGTGTGTGTGTGTGTGTGTGTGTGTGCGTGCGTGTGTGTGCGTGTGCGCGCGCAAATATCTTCATGCATGCATATCTGTAAGTACAGTAATATGGTACAGGAGAGGAGTTGGTGGGAACTTAGTATGGCCTCATTTGCTCGGACTCATTTTCCTTCGTATTATTTTCTTTTGAATATGTTGTCAACATGTTGACTAAAACATTATAATCTAGAAACTGAAGCTTTATTTTTGTAATTGCAAACATTCGCAGCAACCAGCAAAGATGCAATATATTTGTTTATTCATATGTGAGAGTTTGCATCGGCGTTTGTGCGCGTGTGTGGCCAAGTCGTTGAGCCCTGCGGGATTGTGGGGGGACCGCCGTGATTCGGATTCTCTCTGGAAAGAGAATTCAGAGAAAAATCTGAGTCATGGGTGTCTTTTGCGGCAGCTCAGCTCGATCTGTGGCGGGTGGGATGGATGGGATGCGGTTTGTAGCTTCCCGACCATGTGGAATGCTATCTATCCATCAGCCTGACCATCCAGACAGGGGGACGAGATAGAAGGGGAGTAGTGTGGAAAACAGTGAGCCAGAGGCCTTTATATAAGTGTGTGTATTCGTGTAGTTAAATAAAGATAGTTAAACACAATCTTATTTATTGCTAATTTGACTAGATTCCGAACCAGATACCAAATATTTGCCATCAGTACGTTGTCGGTGTCTTGGAAATCATGACAGGTGATCATCAGCCACCACTTTGACAATACACATTCTGTTGAAGTGCCTAAAAGAAGGACATTGACTCTGTCTACTCCGTACTCCTATAGCTGCAACTAAGACGCTCAGTTTAAATTTTACAATAAGAGAGAGAGAGATTTTTCTCTCTGAAGAAACGTCCAAGTAAAAGCAGCACCACATGCAGACCTTCTGCAATTTTTTTTCACAGATTTGTATGGTGTTTTTCTTTAGTGCAGAGGGAAACGAGGGAAGACAACGATTACACGAACGCCGTAAGATCCCCGCCGTAAACGAGCTGGGGACATCGTGATTACATGGTGTGCGTCATCCTCGACCACCAGCAAGCCTCATATTTTTGCAAAAATGCACCAGTTTAATCCTTCTAAATCAAAATGTGGTGCTCCAATTAAGAGGGCTTGGCTGCATTTGTTGACACGCCATGGGTTCAGCATGACATTAAAGTACACACAAATTGGTATCTGGCCATGCGGATAGTTTTGGTTTCCTTTGTAGCAATTTTGAGCTATCCATCCCTGGGAATTCCTGTCTCCACCCCATGGTGGGGGAGGTGGCAGGGAGAGTGTCGCAGAAACAGCGAAAAAATTTTGAAATCTAGGCAAAGAAATCCAAAACTGAGCAGGAGCAAGCTTAAACTGCATTCACCTGTGTTTTTTTACACCATAATTTCTATCTATACAGTTACACAATTGAACTCCCACTACATTTAATATAATCTACCTGCAACATCACTACGTGCCCCTTTAATTCAATCAAGTTAGTTGTTGATTTCTGAGTGTTGAATGAAAATGTACTGTTTCTGAAAGTGTGATTGTTCTTTGCAGGCAAGAGGCGCTGCTGGCAGCAATAAGTGAGAAGGACGCCAACATTGCCCTGCTGGAGCTATCCTCCTCCAAGAAGAAGAAAACCCAGGACGAGGTGGCCGCACTGAAGAGGGAGAAAGACGGTCTGGTTCAGCAGCTCAAACAGCAGGTATGACTACTGTGCAGACACACTCACGTGCGTCTGTCATCCACACCACACAAGTATTTTTGTTCAGTTATTTAAGATAGTGCAGGGCCCCTTCTAAAGATACCTCGGAACTGTCATATGACTGGTTGCAGCTTTCTTAAGAGACCCATTGTGGTTTTGATGATGTCACTTCCTGCTGCTGCAGATAGCTATTTGTATGTTGATTGGGTCGAGATAGGTGGAGTTCAAACGCTTGACTCAAAGGCAGATTCTTGCCTGAGCAAAGGGGCTTCTGGTCTCCGAATGGAGGTGTGGGTGCAAATCCCACTCCTGACAAATATTTAACCTTCAAGGTTCTGTATAAACTGTGATTTCCTTTCAACACGAGTTTGATTTGGACTACAATCTGAAAAAGAAATCAGGATGGTAAGCTTTTTAATCCTCTCTAACTATAGTAACCATATAAGCACTGAGTCAGTTGCTCAGGTTAATGCTCTCTGCCTCGATGAAGGTAAGTTGCAAAATGAATGTAACGTACACATACGGACAGATTCATCAAAATTATAACAAGATGATTAAAGGAGTAGAGAGTGAGAAGAAAGAGTGAGAGCTAGATCAGTTGTCAAAAATAAACAGAGAGAAAGAGACAGAAAGCACAGGTGAGGTGACACTGATGAGGGGAGCAAAGAAAACAAGACGTGCTGAGAGAAACTGAGTCCAGATGTGACCACAGTCCACCGACCACCAACGGTAAATTTAGGATTAACCTACCTCTCCTGCACACACGCACGCACACACAGTTCATATCTTCTACAAATCTCTGGTGACAACTTTTTCGTTTGTATTTTTCTTCATACTTTTCAAATTTTATCCTGTATTTACCTTCTCTCTCTCTCACACACACACAAACACACACACGACCATGCACGTCACTTTGCTGGTATGCATACACTTTCACAAATATGTGCACACACCCTGATATGTACACACTCAACCAGGCCAAAAACAAGGATATAAACATGACCAAATGCCTCTGTGGTTCCACACAGAGGTCTATTCACACACACACACACACACACACACACACACACACACACACACACACACACACACACACAGTAAAGGTTCTCGTGGCTCTAGTGAACTAACCAACCCCTTAGTGGATGAGCCTGCCGGGAGTTGGGTGGATTTCTTTTTCACTGTTCTCTCCTCTGTGCCTCAGTTCCCCTCCATGTGTCTTCTGTGTATCTTTCCATCCAACATGACAGCTTGCACTGTTTTAATATTTGCAGGACATGTGGCCTTAGCTTATGGGATAGTGTTAAACCCCTAACCTCCAGGACTTCATCTTTGTACTGTACATGGGACCAACAATCGTTGAATACATTGGCATATGATCGTGACGCACAATAAATCCAAAAACCAAAGAGAGACAGCAAAGCTTTATTTTAACTCTTTTCATTCCCCGACTCAAACTGTGAAATTGAACTGCTGTTCAGTCATAACAATTGAGTTTTCGTCCTCAGAACTGCTGAATTAGATAACATCTAGCAGCGTCTTTGTTGCACAAGATTTCCAGTCAGTGAATATTGCCAAAAATCCACTTAATGGATGGAAATAGCTCAAAAAGATTCAGTAAGATAAATGTGGCACGTGCAAGAAAGAGGTACAAGCTGTGTGTGTGTGTGTGTGTGTGTGTGTGTGTGTGTGTGTGTGTGTGTGTGTGTGTGTGTGTGTGTGTGTGTGTGTGTGTGTGTGTGTGTGTGTGTGTGTGCACACGTGCGTGTTTGTGTATGTGCACGCCAAAGACTGTCTGAACTTGTATTTAAGAGTGAAGCAGTGAGTGTGAAAGAGACGCTGTGTCAAATGAAGTCATTATAACATGCATCACTCTGCTCTCTCTTCCTTCCTCACCCCGTCGTCACTCTGTTCATCCTATTTGAAGTCATTTATGACACTTCAGGGTCTTGAGGGTGGTCACAGACGACACAGAGACTCTAGTCTCTGCTGCTCTGCGTGCATGTGCGTGTGCGTGCGTGCGTGTGTGGTTTAGCTCTGCTCTTGGTCCCTCTTTCTCTCTCTTACACTCTCTCTGTGGTGTCATATTTTTCAGTCCCTCAATGATGGATCACAGCCGGGACTCCCTTAATTCCCCTGTGTGTGTGTGTGTGTGTGTGTGTGTGTGTGTGTGTGTGTGTGTGTGTGTGTGTGTGTGTGTGTGTGTGTGTGTGTGTGTGTGTGTGTGTGTGTGTGTGTGTGTGTGTGTGTGTGTGTGTGTGTGTGTGTGTGTGTGTGTGTGTGTGTGTGTGTGTGCGCGTGTGTGTGTCACTAAGCTGAGGCTGCTTAGTATTTCTAGCTAGCTGCTTCAGATTGACTGACACACACACACACACACACACACACACACACACACACTTTTCCCCTGACAACCTGCCTGGCAGATGGACCCAGACAGCGTTGTGAAATTAAAATGAAAAGTGAGTTTAAATCAGTGAGGAAATTAATTATTTGGTGAGCAGTAAACTGGTTGCCATAAGACCAAATGTGGTAAATGTAAGCAGAAAGCGTTGATTTAGTTTAGTTAAGATTCGGCTAGTAAAACTAAATTTTTATTCAGGGACAATCCACTCTGCCATTTTTTCAAGTTTCTCCTGAAGTGTTTTTGATGGCCTTTACTCGCCTGTCAATCAAAGTTCACACAGTGTGTATTGAATTGATGGTTGCTGCATTTTGCTGCTGATGTGTCAGGTCTGTTCTGAATTTGCCGTCAGAACACAACAGTCAGCTGCACAGCTACAGTAGCGTGATTCAGAGCAGGATCATACCAAAAAAATTATAATCAGCCTGATTGATTTAAATTAATTTCTCTGGAAACTAAGTTCCAAACAACGTTATTGTAGGGCTGGTTGTTGGGTGATGTCATTAAAGACGTGAAGAATTACTTTTTTGCGCAACAAGGGACGTAATACATATGTATTAGTGTATCAGAAATTTGCATTGTGACATGCCAGAAGAGACTCATAAATGATGAGATCTGTACATGTGAAGTACATGAACTACATAAATAAAAAAACACGTGTTACAGAAAATGTGCGTTTGACCCTCAAAGTGTTTCCTGCATGTTGGCCTCTGGCCCCACAGCTGAAGTTCAGGCAGGATGCCGTAGATCAAGGTGACCTCAGCTCTCGTCGCTCTCTGCTCCTCCTGTCTCTCTCACCATCCACTTCCCCTTCACTTTTATCTTCCCCTGCAGCACGGATGAGAGACAAAGACTAAAACCTGGTGACGAGAAAGAGAGAGACTGTGGTTAAGAGAGTGTGAAAGCAAAGAGGAGAGGGAGTGGCTGTAATAATTCATGAAATGGAACAAGTGAACGGAGAAGGGGGGAAGGTGAAGATATGCTACTGCCCCTCCTGCAGCAGACACATGGGGTTAACATTTACAGGTGGTGGATGTGTGGCCGTGGCCATTGATCCCCACCTGTGTGAGGCCTGGTTGTAACATGGACTTGTTTAAAGACTTTGACTTATAAGAGGCTTTTTTCCACATTCATGGTTCGATATTATTTTGTTTAACCTGACCCACAACAATATTAATTAAGGTTGCTGAAAGACAAGTGAAAAAAACACACACAAGTATATAAAGACAGGGATTATTAACTAGAAGTTAAGATCCGAAAGTACATCTCTACAGTAAAACATAGCTATTTCTTATTACGCAGATTATTCGCAAATGCCTGAACATTTTTTAAAACCTGCAAGGGGGGGGGGGAATTGCTGTGTTTTTCTTTCACAGATTTTATTCGTTATACTTTTTTCTTTTTCAAACTTCAGGATTCTTCATTATGTGCTTATAATTCGCATGACTTCTCTTGTTACTGGCTAAAGTGAAGAAAATGTGGGTCTAATCTAATTTCTTGTTCCACAGAGACTTATCAGAATGAAATAACCCCCCTCGGTGTTCAACTCTGACACTTTACATTGTCGTCTTTAATTTTCCACTTATCAACAACTTTTCTCTTCTTGCCAGTGAAACGGGAAGGGGGGGGGGGAGCGAATCTAATTTTTTATCATGATGAAATAGCTCATGTCCAACCATGACTCAGCAACTTTACATTATTGATAATTCCACAGATATCAACAAAGGTCCTCTTTCACCGCTGGAGGGAAAGATGTAACAATATACTCATCCAATATCCCCCAGGGCCTTGTAACGATGAAATAATTTCCTGCAAAGCGTGACTCAGCAGTTTTTTACCCCTCATTTCGCTCAGTGTTCATTTGTTTCTAATTCTCTACGTTGTCAGCAGGTTACAGCATAACTACAGGAAGGATAGATGGAGGGGGAGGAGAGGAGGAAGGAGAACAATGAGGGAGCAGGAGGAGTGAAATAATGGTGTGATGATTAGATTAAGTGCAAGAGATAGTTGGCACAGAAACGAGGGAGCTGAGGTCAGCATTCCTGACAATTAGAGAAAAGGGGAAGATGTAAAGAAAGAGGAGACTTGAGGATAGGACAGAGAGAGGAGGACAAAAAGTAGTTTAATTTCCTTCATTTCGTCTTCTTTCAGATCTTTTAGTTCTTCTATTGTTCGCTCCCTCTGTCTTTTCCCCTCACCTTCACCCTGCCTGGCATCTTGTTCTCAGGACTGTCCGTCATTACATTCAACAAAGAGTTTCATTGAGGAAGGATAATAAAGCTCTTCAAGCTAACGAGTGTGCGAACTGCTGCCTATCCGTCAGTAAGTAAGCTCATTAGCCTGTACGCTAATGCATACAGTACTTCACACTACACGATTTTCAAATGGCTGACAAGTTGTGGAACTCGCTGACAAAACCCCCAGATCGTCAGTCAATCTCTGCTTAGAACTCTGCAAACAACTACAGCCAATCAGAGCGCAGTACTACAGCATAGTTGGGGGTGTCGTCCATCCCGGGTCGTGTTGCGTGAACTGCGCAGTGATCCGACAACTTTAAACGTTGTGTTGTAGATTTAAACCAAAATGGATCTTGACAAATAAAAAGTCACGATACTTCCTCCATTTGGTGGATATGCACCAAAAAACTTGGTACATATGTTTTTCAGATAACAATCGTTGTTTGTTGTAACAATTGTTGTTGAAAAACAATTGTTGAAAAATCTGTACAAAATGGAAAGGGCTGAAATAACAGAAGGGGGCAAACAAGGAGAAAAGGAAAGAGGGGGAACAATACAATAAATACAAAAGAAACTATTGAAGGAGACAAGCGACAATGAAAAGAGGTGCGTAAAGGGAAAGATATGGAAATGAGGACATGTTGCAGACAGAAGAAAAGGAAAAGAGCGGGAGAGCGAATTAGTCACGGATACAAAGGCATGTTAAGGAGCTCAAGAGTCGAGAAAGTGGGATAGAGAGAATAAAATACAGTCTGTAGAGGAGCGATAGACTTAAAATCAACATGAAAAAAATCTCATCATTAAGAAAGGGAGGAAGAGAGACAAAGGAGTAGAGCGTTAGGTACATGTTATTGGACAGAGAGACTTAATCATAGAAAGTACTGCGCATGAGAGACAAGAGAGATAAAGGACAGGAAGAGGGAGAAGGGAGGATTATTTAAATACAGAAAGCTCTAAGATGTGGAGAAAGAGGGGAGAGGACAGAGGCGGCATGTTTGCAGAAGGGTTGAGAGATTTGGACGTAGATGCAGGAACACCTAATAGTTGGGCCCAAGACTTTTGAATGATGCTTGACTTGTCGCAGTTGCTCCCAAGCAGCTCTCAGACGTTCACTGAATTCTGTACAGTGCACTGAACTCCTCCAGAGGAGCTGTATGTGACATTGCAATTGTCCACATATGTTGCGCCAGAGCAATAGCCGCCCCCCCCCCCCCCGCTGCGAGGGGGTGGGCTAGGGGGGCCGTCTTGGGGGTTGAATTTCACGCTCTCAAGGGCTATCATGTAGCCCGGCTAGCTCAGTCGGTAGAGCATGAGACTCTTAATCTCAGGGTCGTGGGTTCGAGCCCCACGTTGGGCGAGAATGTTTTGTACTGTTGCAACGGGGTGAAGAAGATGGGCAGCCTCCGTTTCCTTGACCCTGTTGAGGAGTTGACATGCATCTCAAATGATCTGATAACAAGAGCGAAGTTCTCAGTACGTCAGTTCACTCGTCATAAATGGAGATAACAGCAAAGCGAAAGGTGCTTGTTAATATTCTGTCAGTGGCCACTAATAATTCAATTTATGGAAAAAGCTGAGATGTGTAAAAACTACAGTCAGGCCTTTATGAAACTAACAGGTCAAAGGATGTCAGCTGAGTAAGCAGTCCCTCAGTGTGACCCAGGACACATTTGGCGTCACACTGCCAAAAGAGTGTAGACAAGGCAGATGCATATACCAGATCGTAACAACCCATCAGCGTTAAACCGCCTTGCAATGATCTCTTTTGACCAGAAGGGGTCATAACGTAGTCCGGCTAGCTCAGTCGGTAGAGCATGAGACTCTTAATCTCGGGGTCGTGGGTTCGAGCCCCACGTTGGGCGCTTGGCTTTTGGCCTGTGGACTCGTTTACAAAAGTACAGAAAGCATCAACTGAAGATCGTGTGAAGTCTATTTGAGCAATGATTCTTCGTGTTGTGTGGAAGAGTAACATCGAACAAAACAAACGTTGCTTGATGGACAACAACAATGAACACTAAGCTTTAGCAAAGCAAATTAAGTAAATTGGTAGTGGAGTATGAATTATCACTGTCACAGTATAACATTACACCCAGCGTTCATAGTGTACATCACGGAATATACTTGACCAGAATATTTTCTGGTGGACCTTTTTTAAAAACGTTCTATGCATCACGTTGCTGCTGGTTAACCAGTATGATGATAAAAGCTATGCAGTGAATAAATTATTTAAATGTCTGCAGATTCATTGTGGAGAGGAGAGGAAGAGATGGACAGACAAAGAAAAATCCCTCCGCAGCTGTGTGTGTGTGTGCGTGTGTGTGTGAACGCGTGTGTGCACGCAGGTGCAGTAGGGACTCCACAGTCTGTACTTACATGGTTTCCCGATGAAACTGTTTATTTTCCATGTTTGTTTTAAAGGGATGTGTGTATTTTATAGCTGCCTTCAGAAAATGAGGCAATGAATAATGTGTGTGTGTGCGCACCAGGGGAGGCTTGCTTCAGCTTAACTTATGTACATAGTCACATACACACACACCGACACACACACATTCTAATGTGGTCCCACATACACACAGAGTGAAAGGCGTTTTTTGCACCATTCATTTAGCTTTCAAACAATTACAAGTAAATGTTGGCATTCACATATTTCTTTGAGTTTCTTTCAAACACACACACACACACACACACACACACACAAAACCTCTTTCTGGCCTGCTTAAGCCCCTCGTCCTCGCAGGGCTCAGTGAGAGACTAAGGGGATTTAGATTGTACAAGACAGATTTAGACTGACTCCCTCCCTCACTTTCCCTCCTCCACTCCCTCGCTCGCTCTCTCCAGGCCTTCTGTAGTCCTACTGAAGTATAACTACAACATGAGAAACAGATGGAGCAGCGAGAGGGGAAGAGAGAGGAGAGGAAAGAGGAAAGGAAGAGAGGATGAAGGACAGCGACCGAGAGATGATGGCAGAGCAGATGGGGGAGAGATGTGGGAATGACGGAGCAAAGACAGGGAGAAAGTGTGTGTGCATCAGTCCTCGTAGATCTCTCCACAAGAGACAAGTTAACAAGCCTGTTATTTTTCTGCACCAGTAGAGAAGCTTCACAACAGGTGGCATGTTGAAGTTGTGTGTGTTTTTGGGGCTTAAGAGTGCGCCTGTGTGTATGTGTGCTGTTCAAAATGTGTAGAATAAATGTTATGGTTATCATTATCTTTAAATAAAAGCAGAACCGACCCAACATTTAGTACACAAACACACATTGACAGTCAAATCTCTCTCTGTCATTGTCCATTCTTCATTCTCTCTGTTTCTGTCTCTGACTCTTTTCTCTTCCTCTCTCTCTTTCTCTCTGAAACACACTTGCACAAAATGTGTCTTAGTGAAGCCAAAGCTCATGGCGGTCGGCTAACTCTCCTCTCATCTTCCTCGCTGCAAATTAACTAGAGAAATTCAATGAGAGCTTCCCCTCTCTCCCTCTCCCTCTCTCTCTCCCTCTCTCACACACACACACACACACGTCATTGTGTCATTTGCTGTCACTGAATTGTGTCAAAAGATTTCTCACTGTCTTATGTCACCGAGGTATTAAATGGATCTAACTAATGTGACTTCTTCGCCCTCCCCAGACTCAGAACCGGATGAAGCTGATGGCGGACAACTATGAAGACGACCACCTAAAGGTCACATCTCCAAACTCGGAGCAGCCCAACAATCACAAACCCTCCCCAGACCAGGTGAGAGCTCATCCCGGGACAGCGAGCCTCCTGCTGGGATAAATCAGACCCCCTCACACCACTTCAAACTAATATCGTCACTCTTATCCGGATGAAAACGTGTTCTAACATAACATCCCTCAATCTACTTGATTATTTTCACTAACAAGTCTATTGTTCCAGTGAAAGACAGTGACAGTCACATGTCCACCCATGGGAGTAACATTTACTCTTTTCCTCTAATTAATTATCTTTGTTTCAATTGTTACGAGCTGATATTTTTTTTAGTTTCCTCTTTAAATAATATACATATATTTCTGTACTTACTTACTAACTTCCTGCTTTCTCTGAACTCACGCTGCGGTTGGACTGAACCAACCAATAGGACGATGAGGAGGGCATTTGGGCCTAGCCAATCGCGTACCTTCTTTCTCTCCCTCGGTCCACCATTTTGTACAGAAGGGTGAGAGTCACGTGTCGATGTGCTCATCGTGTCATTGGTCCTTCGTCTTCCTTACTTTTGTTCCATCCGTCAGCCTGTGGTCGTTCTGCTGTCGTGGCTCAGTCATTTCTCTTCTTTTGCTGTTTTATCTTTTTTCCATTGTTCCATTGTTTTTCTTTCTGTTATCTACATAGAGTCTTTAAACTCTTCTTTCTTCTGCAATATTTCTTCTTCATCTCAAGATATGGGGTTTTCTCTTGAGTCCTTCTCTTGTGTGGTTGGACCACAACTGATTTTCCTTGACATTTTTGTGGTATATAAAAATCAAACGAGTCCTTGCCTTAGCGGGATACTTAGAAATCTCATATCATGAAACATTTCTTTTCATGAAATATATGTTCTGTTCATTTCCATGTCCTCTTTTTGCTCTTAATTTTTACCCTTTCATCTTTTTATATTCCTTTAATGACCATTCTGGACCTGTCCTCATATTCCCTTATTTTCCCTTCATACCTCATGTTTCCAACATGTTGTCGGACCTTCTTAATATCTTCATCTTCCAGTTCGTCTGTGCAACAGCATCTTTTTCCTATTGGAAACTTCATTTGTTAGTCCTGATGCTTTAAATCATTGCACGACCTTCCTCATTCCTCGGCTGAACTTACATGTGTGTGATGTAGCGGGTGATTTACGAAAGCTGCTTCTTTGCTAAACTGTAACGTAAAAATTTACGTTTTTTTTCCAGCTAGGATAAAAGGAAGGTTTTTTTCCCTTTCACCCTTTTAATTACACAATAGGGGATTTCAGTATTTTTAAGGCCCAAAGGTCATTAATCGCACATGCGTGACAACCTTCAAGTCAAGCAAGAATAAAAACACACTGCTACAAATCAATCCTGAAACTTCTAATGTAGAATGCAAACTGTCTCTGGACAAACATTTCTCTTTTGCGTTCTTCACTCTCTTTCCAATGCAATTTTAATATTTTCTTGAAGAATAAAGTTGACACTAGTCTGGTAATCTAAGTAAAGCTGCGTTCAGACAGGCACTGAAGTCCGGACATTTTCCTAACCTTTTCCAGAGGGGATGTATGTGAGAACGCAAATGTTGCTCTGGACATTTTACGGAATTTTTCCTGCCAGCCCCCCAGGGAAAATTTCCGTCAAATGTCAGAATACAGCAGAGTACAGATCGAGAAAAGAGTTCATGTCTGAAAACAGCTTATGACACTTCCTCTTGTCAAATCTTGAAAAATGTTAATTAAAAATAAACAGACGGTTCCTTAAAATTTTAAAAGATGTACAGTAATGATATCAAGCAATGTGAGTTTGTACTTCTATCATTAGCAGGGTGGTATTGGTTGGAAAAGGGGGAGTGGAGGCAGCACCAGCAGCACATGCTGCTTTTAGCCCACTTCACTTCCTCCAGTGGGATTTCCCATTGGGATGCTAAAAGCCCAAAGGTTCACCAGCAGATCCGAGTTTGTCCCTGGTTATTAATTAGCGGCAGCACTTCCCTGCGGAGAGAGAAAGGCCAGTCGGAGACACACAGCTGCACACACGCACTCAAACAGACTTGCTTTCGCCTCGGTGTGTGAGGTGGGTAACTTCGCCACAGCACATTACATCAGAACAGTGGCTGACTGTGACTCTTTCTATGAGAGGATTCTGTGCTGCAGTCAGAGATTGAAATGCTTCAGAAACAACTGCAGCAGTTGAACACAGGAGAGGCACTGTTGACAATATTTTTTATGATATTTTGCATGTTTAAATGGTCTTGAGTGATTTTTTGGATGCATCAGTTAAAAAAGACAGGGAAGAGGTGTAACTCAGTTTTGTGTATGAGATTGTTCAATACTCTAAAATGGCTCAGCTTTTTAAACATTTTGTGCAGTGTTTAGTGTTACTAACCGTATTGATTTTTAATTATTGCAACTAAAGCTACTTATTCATAGATTCCTTCTATCTTCTGATCTGTCAACCTCACACTCTTCACTCTGTTGTGTAGTTCTGGGAATTAACTCCTCTGCAGCTTTGTAGGTGTGTGTTTTATATTAAAGATGTTTAATTTGACCGTTTGTGAGATATCCACTAATCAAGTGTTTATTAGTCGGATCACACCAGCAGCCATGACTCCAGCACCGTCCACGTGTTCTGCATTGAAATCCTATACCATTTCTATTGATGCTGTTCCTGGTCAAATAAATGCATTTTACGCTTCTGTGCACACTTGTCTCAGAGGGATCTGTGGAGGAAGAGGAATCCTGATCTCACCGTATAATGTGGCCGTAGATGGTTCTTTGAAAATGTGGCCGGTCAGTGAGGCCGGTTGAATGTCTCTCCTTGGAGTTGTTTCATAGTACAGTAAGCGTCTGGTAGTCAGTCATAGGAGGATAATAAAGAGACAAAAACACACACACTCTGACACACACACACACACTATGCCGTATAAGAATGATGTGTCCTGCGGGATTGTTTCGTAGTACAGTAAGACACACTGTGGACTCATTAAACACACACTACATACATTGACCATTGCAGGTTGTGTAATGCAATAAAAACACGTGGGCACATACATACACCTTTAATTAAATCAGTAAATTCAAAGACTATCAGAGGTCAGTGTTTTGTTCACATATCACATTATTGTGGTATGTTACTTGGGTATATTTAGACTTATTTTTAAACATTTGTCATATTTTTAGTCTTTAAAAAGGAAACCGAGGCACTGGTGTTGTTACTTCTGGCTACATGTCTTCTTTGTTTCACCATCATTCCTTCCATGCTTTCGTTCTGTTTCTCATTTGTCTTGTATTTGATCCACAGAGCTCCGCTGCAGGTCTGGAAAGTGTGGACAGCGTTTTTATTATAAAAAAAAGAAGAAGAAAAGCTTTTTTGACAGAATTGTGCCGACTGGAACACGCTGTGAGAGAACAGCTGTTGCACATGTGTTGCGTATGTTTTTTAGAGCAGTAAAGGCAGATTTTGAGGGATGTTCTCAGATATTGTCATATTCGACACAACGGTCTTGGAGAGATAATGTCGTTGTTGCGTTGCAACTGTCAGCATACATCATAATATACAGCAACAGAGGTGGGTTTTAAATTTGCAGAATGTGTAGGATCCCTCCAGCCTCGCTTTTTGCTTCTCTTTTTTCTCCGTGGTCTACCTCCCTCTCTCCTCCGGAGGGAAATGTTCAGTAATGTATTTCGTAATGGACTGTAAACTACTGGCGGGTCCTCTCTGGAAAATACTTTAACTGCAGCTATTTACAACACTGATAACGACCCCATGTGTGTGCCACAGTATGTCTGCTTGTACTGTACTTGTATTATATCTAAAAACACATATTCAGTGTCTGTTTGTGTGAGAAACGAGCAGTTGTCAACCAAGAAGGTGGGGTCGCTACACCAGTGGAGGTGGTCTAGGAAAATGAAATTACTTCTAGTGTGTGTGTGTGTGTGTGTGTGTGTGTGTCACACTGAATGATGACTGTTGGATAGATACAGTATGTAGAGTTTTGCAATTGGTTGACCAATATGGGTTTGTCACTTCAGCCAATTAATTGGTTGACTGCATTAATGGTTTTTTTTTGCGATATATTAAAGCAATATACCTTTCACAGTCAATCAGAGCAGTATGTCATCTGATGATCAAAACTATGTTTGATGTGTCCTGATAATCAGTTTAAATAGTTGCCTGCCAAACCAAATAATTTCATACTGACTGACAAGCTCTACATTCTGTCTAAATTACATTCATCAGGATTAAAAGTCGAATCCAGACGTGGGACAACATAACATGAATATTTGTCATTCTTGAAAAGAAGCAGTGAACTGAGGGAGAGTTCAGATACAGTGAGAGAGAGAATGATGTTCCTGTGCTGAGTGAAAGGATCCTGCCGTCGAAATATATCTGTGTGTGTGTGTGTGTGTAATATGTATGCTGAGTGACAATGAGCACAGAGCGCAGGGTGTGGACAGACGCAGCTGGGATTAAATATACTTTACCAACACACACACACACATACACCCCCCCCCCCCCTCTCTCTCTCTCTCTCTCTCTCTCTCTAACAGCCCTCTTAACATGCTTCCTCTGCACTTAAATCCTGCTATTCCCCAAGGAGAATAGTGTGTCTGTATGTCTTATCTGTGTGTGTGTGTGTGTGTGTGTGTGTGTGTGTGTGTGTGTGTGTGTGTGTGTGTGTGTGTGTGTGTGTGTGTGTGTGTGTGTGTGTGTGTGTGTGTGTGTGTGTGTGTGTGTGTGTGTGTGTGTGTGTGTGTGTGTGTCTCTCTCTCTCTCTCTCTCTCTCTTGGGGGGTCCTGTCTCGTACCCCTAAAATGTTTGTATATCTGTTTTGCTCATCTCTCCCTCATTCCCACACTTACACAGACACATAGACACACACACACATACCTTGGGGTTCTGGTCTTTACAGATAGTTATTGCTTTTATTAAAAAACCTGATTATACCAACTAGCTGCTGAAGCAGCGACCTCATTTCTTACCTGGTTTCCTTTGTCAAATCAGGAAATACACAAAAATGTGTTCAACAGAGTTACATATATCCTTAAAGGTTTATTTCAAAATGGTTTTTAAAACAGCAGCTTTCACATCATCTTCAAATGAATACTGAGGAATTACGCCAGAGAGGGGATATTTCATTACTGACCAATTACATTTAACCAGGGATGTAAGAATAACCAGAGCAAAGCTCTAAATGTGAACACAATGATGAAATTGTGTAATTATTCTTCGAGGTATTCCGGATTCTGGTGTGCATGTTAATGTGCCAACAGAATTCTCCATTTCTGTTTCACCTCACCTCACCTCACCTCGCCCTGTAGGTCATCACCACAGCACAAATTTTTAGTCTATATCCTTGTTTATTTGTGCATTTCATGCAATTTGTACAAAGACTACATCCAGTCGGCACATTGTCAAAATGACTAATTGTTTAAATAAAAATAATAACCATAACCAACCAAGCATTCACCGTCTCTGGATGAACATGCCCAACTTTTTTCTTTTCTCGTCTTTCTTCAGAATCCTTTAGACAGTTATCACGGGCAATAGCTTGCTTTTTTGTTGTTGTTATACCTGAAAAATGTTAACTTTCCTTTTTCTCCACTTCCTCCCTCAGATTCTCTCTCCCCTCCTGGATCTCAATCAGAATCGCAGTAAACTGAAGCTGTACATCAGTCACCTGACCTCGCTGTGTCAGGAGCGAGACCCAATCATATTGCAGGACTTTGCCCCGCCCCCCGCCTATCACCGCTCTGACTCTGCCACCTGGCACACGCAGCTGCACGGCATGACACAAGAACAGGTAGGACATGTGTGTGTGTGTGTATCAGTGTGTATCAGTGTGTATTGTGTGCCTCTGAAAGACAGGGGGGAGGGGGGGGAGTCCTGGCATCATTGCTGAGGTCTGGGTAGGGGTTAGGGTCACCAGTAGGATAGCTGCACTAACTTGAAAAACCAAACAAAATGTCTTTATTTCTAAAACCACTCACTTGTACATACAGTATGTGATGACGTGTGTGAGTTTGCGTGTCTCTGTGATCGTGTGAATGTGCTCGTAGGAGTAGTGCACACACTGGTCAGACTGGCAGATCTTTGGCACCGCTGTTGACATTATTGAAAAGATTTACTCGAGCGGGTCACCTGACGACAAGCGCCTGGCAGCGGAACAAATACTGTCTCAGACGTCTTCTTTTACAGGGAGTAAAACTCTGCTTCGAGCTTTTGGCAGCGGCAGGCTGGTTGGTTCACGCACAAAGCGAGGAGGCGAGAGAGCAGTGCGTTTGTTTCACTGTTGAAAGAGTTGTCATCTGAAGAGGGGAGAAGGGAGAAGGGGAATGAGGATAGGGAAAGAAAAGGTGAGTCTTGGAGGAAAGTTGGAGAAACGTTGGCGTATCTGCTGCGCTGTAGCTCCACTGTCATGGTAACAAGTTGTGTTTCCAGATACTGAATATAAACAGTGTATGTTGAATTGATTTTTATTTTATTTCGTCTGTCTTCGACTTCCCCTGTCTCCCTCTCTCTGTCCTCTCCTCCATATTGAAAACATATCAGGCGATGGTTGCTACATGTGGTATGCATTGAAAAACGGTAACCCTAGACACACACACACGCACACACACACTCTGAGCAATGTGACAGAGTGTGTGGTTAGGGTACAGCAGGACCAGTTTCCTGCTGAAAGCCCCATCGTATGTCTTGATGCTGCAAATGTCTCTGTTTAGCACGAGTGCCTCAGATATGGCACGGCGTGGTTTGGTGTCACTTTAAATAAACTCTGAATCGAGACAATTAACTTGTCATTTGTCATTGTGTACATTAAAGGCACAGAGAAATGGCCCTGCTGACTTTAGTGGGCAGACAATTACCGTATGTATTTTTCATCATCAGTCTGGGGGTTTTTTTTTCGGCGAAAGAAAATGCAGACGGTATTCTGTGGTGCGGTGGTTTCCCGTAAAGAAAAACATACTCTGAATTAAAACTGATTATGTGAGCAGCTGTGAAAGCTTATCTCAAAAAGGTTGATGCTTCGCGACGGCCAGCTGGGCAGCCTGCTGTATTTGATTCCTGCCTTATATTTGTAAATACCGAACACATTTGCAGCAAACTGTGCTCGTGGCCACATCCAAGTCGAATTTGCAGCTGAGGAAAACACGATCTTAAAAAGACTGTATTTGCCATTTTCCCACAAATCACCTACATTTCACAGCGCTGCTAACCGCCTTCATGGCGTATGGAGATGTTTTGAATTTCGTGGTTGTTTTTCTTGTTTTCTGCACATTTGTTTCAGTGCTGTGTTAAAACCAACTCATCTATTACAGAAAACATTGTGTCTGCTATTACTGTTGCGGTTATCCTCCCTGCACGGATTGATGCAGTTGTGATATATCCTCTTACCCAAATCTGGCAGTGTCTCCCAATATTCTCCATATGAGTCGACTCGTGTGCAATTTTTCATCTGCCACCTCTATAGTTAAGGTCGGGTTTGGTGTGACTCCCATTCAAAAATGCACTGGTTGGTACAAAGGTTTCTCTATTAGAGAATTGCGAGAGGATGTTTGAGAGAAGGAATAAATGTTTTACTTGTTTTCAGCATTTTTCACATTATCCGATACTACGATTTTACAGCCAAAGAATCAGAAAACGTTTATCAAAACACATGCAGAGCGACGAAAACAACACGTCCTTTATTCTGAGGATTTGGGCCTTTGGGTGAAAACCCCATCAACTTTTTTTCATCACTCCTGCCATCACTCTCCAGACCCTCTTATTTCTTCAGGCCTTTGTTTTGTCTTTCCATGATGATCCCTCTTTCACTTTCTTTTCTCTCTATAAGGGCCTCCATCTCCATAATTCTTTGCTGTCACTCGCTCTATGTCAGTGTTGGTGTGAAAGCTGGTGAGTTAAAAACATTTTCACGATTAGATTTTCACTCTTTTTTCGGGGGGGGGGGGACAACTGTGATGTTGTTCCCTTGACAACATCACAGTTTGGATTTTTCTGCCTCCCCTTCACTCCGTCTCTCCAAATCCACCCATACTTAGGCAGTGCCACTTGGCGCCATGCGTCTGCTTTAGACCCCGACCCTGCCTACACACAATCACAGACGCACACTGCCAGTCTTTCATTCAAGCCCATGTTTCTAGTTTTCCTTCATCTTGTGTCACCATCACCCTGGCTGACCCTCTTCACACACACACGAACACACACACACACACACACAGATTCCCTCCAGACCACCATGTTCCAGTGTGCCAGCTTCTTTCCTCTGTCTTGTGGCGAGTGTGTGTGTGTGTGTGTGTGTGTGTGTGTGTGTGTGTGTGTGTGTGTGTGTGTGTGTGTGTGTGTGTGTGTGTGTGTGTGTGTGTGTGTGTGTGTGTGTGTGTGTGTGTGTGTGTGTGTGTGTGTGTGTGTGTGTTTTACAAGCCTCTCGCTGGCTCTGTTAAAATGCCTGGCACTCTGTAAAGCCATTAGGATCATACTAAAATAGCATGTAAAACACACATGGACCACCAGAGGCACCTGACAGTGTGCTTCTGCAATGTTTCACCAGCTCAGACTTTTTTTTTATACCAACACTGTATGATCTAACTTCTTCCTTTGTGTTGTTAAACTGGAGCGAGAGCTTGGCTCCCGTTAGAGGAAAGGGTGGTGGGTGAGAACAAGTTGGTCTTAAGGGTTTATCTTAACTGCGCACCGCCCATTACAGATAGCCGGTTGCGCTGAGAGCAAGAAACCTGAGGGAGGCTCAGCAGTAAATTCAGGCCTTACAGCGTGAAATTCCGGCTTTTTGTGCTGATAAGCTCAAGTCATCATGCCCCTGTAGTATCGGTTAGATTCTTCTGAGAATCTCAAAGTCAAACACATTTTCTATTCCAGAACAATGTCCTAATTTTAAGCTTTTTTATGATGCAATTTAACAAATGATTAACCCACTGACTCGCAACGCATCCAAAGCAGCTGAAGTAAAGAGTGCCATTATAAAAAATCAAAAAAATAATTTCTGTAAATTACTTCCTGACAATTCTGGGGTTGTTTTTCAACACCAGATGTAAAAGAACAAAAGATACGTGTCGCACAATGTGATACACAGCACAAGCACAAAACGCTCAGATTTTCTCAACACAACATCCACAGCCCCTCATTAGTCGGCAGATTTTGAGCAAAATGCATGTTGAAGTGTTTTTGTCCATCATATGAACCAAATTAAGAGCCTTTTATTGAATGATACAACAATGTCCGATATTGTTATAGTCCTCATTAACTGATGTTTGTACCATTTAATTGTGATGATGTGGGTTTTTCATTTTTCAACTCTCAGTCTCTGACGTGAGGATAAAAGCCTTTCTGTACCTGAGGTGATGATTTTAGTGGCTTGGCTGAAGGCATCGCAGCATCTGTTGGTCTACTCGGAAACATCTCAAGCTGTTTTAGGATAACATTTTGGGAAAATTGGGTCCGGACATTTTGCCTTTCACAGAGGATGAACGTAGCAGGAGATTGTGCGGGTCAGATGCGTTCACACCGACAGGAACATCTCCTGGAACATTCAGTGGCGTCTGGGTCGAGCATGCAGGTCGCAGGGCATGACAATCATTCTGCCGCAGTGGTTTTGTTTACAATCATCAACACGTCCACTCGCTTCCTGGGGTATTCTCACATGGGCTCCCTAGGACATTTTCCGGACATTTTCCTCAGGGGTTCTTGCAGGAAGAGTTCAGCCAAATGTCCAGAACATTTGCTGCGACCATTTGCGTTCTCACATACAGCCCCTCCGGAAAATGTCCGGACTTCAGCGCAAGTCTGAAAGCAGCTTCAGCAACCTTCAGCTGGATGACGTTTGAATGGCCGCGTTCTCTCGTGCAGATGAACTGTGCTGAAGGTTAAAAGGTACTGGACTGTTCAGTCTTTACATGTAGGCTCTCAGCTAAATCACTCAATCAGCATGGAGCCCAGCAATGAGCTGTTACAGAAAGGCCAGTTTTCTGGAGATGGATTTGCTGAAGATTTTTTTCGGTTTGTCTGTTCTTGTGTGTTTGTTTCCATGTCTCTCTTTTAACCTCAGCTGGACTACAAAAGTATCACTGATTCCAATATTGAGGTTTTACTAAAAGAGCTGCTTTCTGTGCCATAGTCATAATAATAACCTTTATGGCTCAGTGACGTCTCTAATGAGCACTGAAGAGAACTGGCATCATAATCTCACACACTCATACTCTCTCACTCTCACACACACACACACACACACACACACACAGGAAGTCTCGCTCTTTCTCTCTTTGGCCTGGATTGTGAAGGTATAAGAATTGGATTTGTGCGTGTGTGTGTGTGTGTGTCTGTGTGTGTGTACATATCTTTCTTATTTTGTGTGTTTGCGTGTAAAAGTTTCATTAAGTGGAAAAGCTTTTGAAGTACGAGTGTGTGTTTTTGTAGTTCACTTCAGTATAAATGCATGTGGACATTTGCGTGTGTTTGGTGCCGTGAAAAAATGTATGAAGTGTTATTGGCTGAGTCGGACGTTATACCGCTGCTCTCGTGAATCCAGTATGAATTGTCAGGCCATGATTCTATCAGTGAAAAAAAAGTCAAACGGCTCCCAGTGAGCGACTGTGAGTGTGTGGGAGCCAACTCAAACTGGAGAAACCTCAGTGAAAACTGAGTACACACATTCACAGCTCCACATGTCATTGTGATGAAGGAAAATACCACACAATTGCAGACTTCAAATGTCATTGTTGATGCAGTGGATTCTTCAAATAAAAGGTTTCACAGAGTGGAGAAATGGGGAAATATGTTGCACACCAGGTATCTCAGGTTTCCAAGGCCTGGCTGCCGTTAGTTCGACTGAAGTGACTCAAATTATGTTGGTGGGTACTGTAGAATTCTTTCCGTTTGGACGGAGAAAATGAATGAACCGCTTCATTCAGTTAATTTTGTTGCCACTGTAATATCATTATGGTATTGCTACCAGCATCACCAACTTCAGGCGCAGTACGCAACATTAGTTCCTCCTCGTTGTTCAAACATCATATTAATCGGAGGTGAGGGCCGCAAGCAGTCCTGCGAAAAATTGCTATCAAATATTCTGTCTCCTCCTACGCTCATGTGGTACAGCGCCTCATTGTTTTCGGATTCAGACAAAACTGAAAAATCCGGATTGAACAAGGTAGGTATGAAAGCGTCCTGAGAGTGATCACTCCTTTATTACAAAAGTAGGTAAGCTCTCTTTAAACCTGTGGCCAGATTTATAGTTAACATATATTATGCTTTTAACTCAGGCATAATTTCAGTGTTAACTATGGAAAAAAAAAAAAACATTACATGCCTTAATACATAAAGTTGTCTGGCCTTACAAATGCACACAATCGTTGTTTTTTCAGCTCTGCAGCCTGATGACCTGTGGCAAAGTGATGCCCTCTTCACAGACTGGCAGGCTGCACAGGAACCGTGCGTGTGATTTCAAGGTCACTCATTGGGTCAATTTTGAATGACAGGAGATACAAAAACAGGATGAGGCGGAGCTGGAACTTATCCATCACAGCCGATAATGACGACTGTAGCTACAGTACCGCCGTACTACTGATAGCCTGGCTGTGTGTGAGTGACAAAAAAGAAATTATTGTTATTGTGATATTCACACGCGTGTGTGTGTGTGTGTGTGTGTGTGTGTGGGCGTGTTTGCGTGACAGAAAGTTTCCTAATGATAGGAATCCTAGAGTTACCGGCATACAGTGTGTCTGGCAGTGTGTTTATCTATTAAGAGGTAATGTAAGCAGAAGATAAAGTGAGGGAGATGATTTACTTCTTTATTTGTCGTATTTTTCCCTTTGAAGAATCGCTCCTCGGGGGATGTTTTTGCCGTGTTCTTATGTATCCCTCAAGCTGTTGACTTGAGATTTGATACGTAGACTTGATTCATATAAATGTCAACTTCGCTTGGACGAAACGGATTTGAGTAGTTTTGACCTGATAACATCCTTTTAACAATAACAAGTCACACAGGCCTTGCTTGGAAACACAGCATGAAGATTGAATGATTAGACTTCTGCTTGACAGGCCTTTTGTTCCACCCGCACTAATACATATTTGCTTGGCGTCCAAAACTTCTCAGGAGTTTTCATGCCCCTAAAATGGAGACTTTCAAAAACGCTGTTGCCCCCCGTTTCTCTCAAAGTCTTCAGGGCTGCATTTTAGTCTGGTTAGGCGGAAATTGAGACTTTTGGAAAACGATAACGCAGATCCCCTTATTGAGTGGGTCTTTACAGCTAGACTCGACCACCAGCGGGGAATGCAAAGTTTTGCGAATGCTTGCTGTCAGTAGCAGTTCCACTTCATCATCGGTCCAACACAAGAAATCCCTGCTTTTACGTTTCACCAGCTTCAGAGCTGACGTTCAGCTTCCTGTTTACACCAGCACCCACATGACCCGTGTACGTGAATGGTCATGTGATATGTGTTTTCAGGTGTGTTAGTATGAGCAGAGATTTCTACAAAAAAAACCATCTGGACGTAGAAATCTACCCACACAGGTATTGGTGTGAATGTACCCTTGGTGTCTGTTAGACCATAAGCATTACTATTACAGCTTTTCAATGTTAATTAAGATCTCACAGTTTTTGCTGTTGAGGCAGGAGGACTTGTGACGTGTTTAACTCGTGAACTGGGCTCGACAAAGTTTGATTGCTGACCAAAAACATTTCTGTTGATTGTCAGCCATTGTGAGGGAAAAGGCTTTTGTGTCTTTGTGCAAATGAAAATGTAATAAGGTGCGGAGTGAGGGAGCGACAGCGGGAGTAGGGGAGGTGGAGAGGTTTGGGGGGTTGTGTGTCGAGCAGAGATTCAGACCCATCCATTTGTGCTGCATTGTGGTCTGGGGTCTCTCTCGGCTTTCATTAGGCAGCTCTGCTTCCTGCTCCAAGGATTATTGTTTTCTCTCCAAATACGACACAGAGGTCCTCGACGACAATTAGACACACACACACACACGCACACACACACGCACACACTCAGACAAAAGGAGAGACAGTCAGACTCACACAACCCATTTCACTGCCCCACACACACACACACACACACACACACACACACACACACACACACACACACACACACACACACACACACATTTGCCTTTGCTGGTCATTACAGACTAACTGCTGGTTTTTATGCAGATTTATTGAATCCAGGCTTAATGGCTTTACCAGCCAGGCTCTTTTCTTTTTCTTTCTTTCTTCTTTTTTTTTTCTCATGCATTTGTCTTCTTTCTGCCTTTCACTTCTTTCTCCCTTAATCTTTCCCACTGTCTCAGGTTATCCCTCGCTCCTCCCCCTCCTCTTGATTTCTGTCCCATCCTCTTTTCTCATCTCATACTTTTCTCCTTTGTTCCTTTAAATCTTTGTCTTTGCCAGACTTTCTCCATTTTTTTCAATCAGTTTGTTTGCTCCTCTTCCCTGTCACCCTCTGTCTTTGTTACTCCTTTGCGTCCCACTTCAATCCCTGCCTCTCATTTCCACCGTTCTGGTCCGTCCCTCATCTCTTGTCTGTAATGGGAGGACAAGCCGGTGATGGTGACAGGTGAAGGGCAAACACTTATATCCACAGACAGAACCACGCTCTCCACTCTCACACTCTTCTTTTCTCTATCTGTCACTTGGTGAACTCTTCATTCACAATGGCTGCCATTGTGTGCAGCTTTACACTTTTACTTCTGCGTTATTGCCGCAGACGTTTTCCTTCGGCAAGTTCAAGTTCCTTTTTACTGCCACATGGCCACGAAGGAGGAATTTTTTTCAGGACGGCCATAAAATCACTCTGACTTTTACAAACACCTCACTGGTTTAATAGAAGTTATTTGGAGACAATGTAAATTGTATGGATGCCATGCTTGGACTGCGTTGTATAACAAAATATTTATTAGATAATATCTTGTAAATTTCACATGCAGAAAAGAGAGCCAGTTGTCTAACTCTGAAGGTTTGAAGAGGCTGACAGATACTCATATTTGCCTCAGCTCTATTCCTGAATCTGAGATAATTTGTTATCCTTTGCTAGGGTTTTGAACCCTGACAATTTTTTTAACTTCTTAAACAAACTGTGGATTAGTTAGGACTAACATTTATTAATCTTTTCAGTTTCCCAGTTTGGCCTACAGGGAGGTTACACAGTCAATGCTAGAGTGTGTTTTTGTGGTGTATTCTCTGCAGCCATTAGCGCTGTGAAGTCCAGCCCTGTAGGATTGTTGCTGGAGGGCCAATTTAAGGTTAAAGTGTTTTTTATGTTCTTTAATGTTCTCTTTGAAGCTGTTCCACTATAGTTACCGCACTAACGTGCACAAGCCCACTTCTCCCTGTAGCTTAACCTGCGTTATTAGGTGCTAAAGTGAATGTTGCAGCCTTGAACTTCCCAGAATGTGATTAAATGCTGAGTGGGGAATTTTTACACCTGCCCTTCCCTTTAACGTGCACTTCAAGTGCTCATGAGCAAGGCACAGAATGGAGGAAAGCTTGGGTGTTTTTAATCCTCCGTGGCCCTCCTCCCAGGGGCTGGGCCTGTAAATATGAAAATGTTCCCATAGTCACTTTTGCCGATCATACAAACAAGTCGGATTAAATCTGCTGAGTGATGTTGAATTGCTCACAAAACACACTTCCCTTGTATTTTTCCCTCAGCCAGTCCTCCGGGAACAGTTTCAGGTACAAGTCCTGGAGTTCTATTCCCTCTGCAGCTCGTTAGCCTGCGTCATTAGCTGAGCTGCACTGAACTATGACTGAGCACACACACACACACACACACACACACACACACACACACACACACACACACACACACACTTGGTGGTGGCTCAGGTGATTTTGGGCATATAAAGCAGTCTACATACAGTGTAAGGCTGTTAGAATCTGCTAGTTTAAAATAGAGACAGGGAGTATAATAGTCTATATGGCCCATTATACTTTATCCCTCTGCTCTTACTCATAATGGTGTTTCTATAAATCCACTTATGGCTGCTATATTGAAGTTTTTTGGGGTTTTTTTTACCGTGTGTGCGTGTATCTTTACTTCCTGCAACTGCTGAGAAATATTTGCTCTCCTGACCCCCCTGTCATTAAGTTATTTATTGTTTCAGTCTACTTTATCAGCTCCATTTCTGTTTTACCCGTCATATTTACCTTTTATGTAGCTCCATCATACTATACACTTTTTAAACCTTACGAAATGATGGAAAGTGGTTCCCTTTTAGGGAGGAAGGGAAAATTATTTTGTTGTTATACTTCAGTGTCCGGGTCTTGAAGCATATAAAGTAAAATGTGTAAATTCATACATGGTCGCAGTAATTATAGCCCAAAAAAATTCTACCTTGGTCCATGACCTAATTTTTCACTTAACTTCATGAATCATTTCATTGAGGCAAAAAAAAATGGCTTCTTTCCATTCGTATAATTCATGTGCACCATAAAGGCCCACTGTAACGGCTATGATCCAAATTTCTGTAGTTGTTTTTGGCTTGTATCATAAATGACATGCCAGGTTTTAATATGCAATATCAGTTATCAATATTTTGTCAATGTAAATTTCTTTTTGTTTTCTGAGTAAATCGGAAGCAGAAATCTTTAACGTTCTCAGGAAAAGCTAAACACTTGATACTTTTTCCCCTGTGGAAGTGGGTCAGTGGGCCTCACTGCGAACAGCGCTGATCTAAGGAGATGTACGACTGCACCTCTAATTCATACAACATGATTTCCCTAAAACCGGTCAGAGCCAGATGAAGTTAACTCTTACAAAATGCACAGCCATGAAGTGGACGCAGACAGTTTTCTGATAAAAACTCACCTCTGGCCTCAGAATCATCTGTAAATGAAAAGGCTGCATGAAGCCAAGTCACTTTGAAAGATGCGAGTCTGCAGCAGGCGGTTGACCTGCTCATGGAAAGGTTCAAGCTCACCAGTTAGGTAATATATCTGTTCTCCCTCTTTCTCTAATTCTACCCATTTGTAGCTTGTTGCTCTCTCGCTCTCTTTGTTAATCTCTCTGTCTCTCCCTCTCTCTCTGCTGAGTTATGATTTCTTAAGAAAACATTAGCATTCCTCTGCAAAGAGGTTCATGCCCTGTAATGTGTGTCAAGGGGTCATTGCACACGCACACACACACACACACACACACACACACACACACACACACACACACACACACACACATACGTGTGGTATCTTACCCTCATCCTTATTCACAAGCTGATAACCAGTGCGTGCATATACATGGTTGCGCAAGACTTGTATTCATTTGTGTGTGTGTGTGTGTGTGTGTGTGTGTGATCCTCCAGGCCCCCGATAAGGTAGATAATATCCATCATGATAATGGAGCTTTAATGGCTGCAGTAAAAATCATCTTCAACACCCCCCCCCCCCCCCCCTCTCTTTCTCTCTCTATCAAATCTCTCTCTCTCTCTCACTCTCTCTCTCTCTCTCATTCACACACTCACACACATGCTTTCACACACAGACACACACCATACCTCTATCCATCTATCTCCCCGCTTCCAACAGTCCTCTCCATCACTCACTAAATTAGAACTTGAGCTTGCAACATACACTTAAGCCTCATGCTGTGCGATCACACACACCTGTCATGTCAAACACCCAAACCACTGTATCACACACAAACACACACACAGACACACACATACTTACTGGAGTCGTGAATCTGGCAACACCACCTTTCTGCCCACTTACATTATTTCATCTACATTTCTCTCTGACCACACACTGTGATCACATGAGACGTGATCCGCGGGAGCTCATAACCAAATCTAAACGTATACCTCATAACTGGGACGATGTAGTGCAACCTTGTTTATATTTAATCTCTTCAGGCCATAAATGAGCTTTGGCTTGAATGTTGCAAGAGATCAAGTTTTTTGCTAAGCAACGTAGGGATGTTTTTCTTTGCAGTGGAATCAATTATGATTACTTTCGAAGGAAAATTGGGTCTTGTTTTTCTAGTTTTGACCATGATACATATCAGTTATGACAACATGGCTCTCCCTGGGTTACTTGTAGTGATTTGAGGATGTAGCATGTCCTCAGTCTATCTTAAAAAAAACAAAAAACTTTTAGGAAGTGAATCCAGCGTCCAGCCACTGACTGCATGTTAGATCAGTGGTTCTCAAACCTGGGGGTCGTGGCCTAGTCTGAGTTTTCTGTAATCTTTGCTTTTGTTGTTTTAAGATATAGCAAAATATTGAAATGAAATCATCATAATAACTAATAACTAATCTGTGAGATGAGCCAGAAGAAAGTTAAGTTTAAAAGGTTACAAACCAAAAACACTGACGACCACAGATTATGTCTTCTTACATTGTTATTATGTTTATAGATATAAGTATTAGACAAACACAGTTTGTAAAACACCTGCATTTCCTTTTAAACCTCAAAGCAAGAAGGGCTTTGTGTAATAGCAGACTGTGGCCACCCTTATGTTAGTGATCGTGTAGCACAATATCATATGTTATTCTTTATTTCTGCATGGAAACACTATGTGGATACAAGCAGCTACTTGTGAGTTTTGGCAATGGCATTTTTTTTTAACTAAATTTTTGAGGACATTTTTCACTGATTCACAGATAAAAACCATTGATTCCCTGATTGCCACTTTGAATCTCATATTATATTCTTATGGATTATGGAGCGTGATATCATGACAACATTGCATATATTTAGTAAATTGAGTGTATATGATCCTGTTTCAGGTGTAGGTAGCATCTTCTCTGTGGTTGACTAATTTGATATCGCTTTTTTTCTTCTGCTTAAACATCTTTTCGAGTGTCTATCTGTGGGGCAGGTCAAGGTGTGTGAGTCAGAGAGCAGAAGACAGCAGACACATGATAAACCATTTATCTCCTCTCAGCCGTGTTACAGCCTTATCTTTACTGCTGTGTTTTTCTGCAGGATTGCAGCTTAAATACACTCAGCAATGTGATGTGTGTTTGCAGGAATTACCTGCAAACACACATCCACTGACATGTAGGAAACGTGTTAATATGCATCACACACACACACACACACACACACACACACAAACGTAGTTCTGAATGGATGTTGGTGTGAAACTGATTGGCCATTGTTGATGATTTTTTTTTTTAAATCAAGAGAGCAACAGATAGAGCTCCAACTGATGAAGCTGGACTACGTGCTCAGAGCTCATCAGTCTCATTTCTCTCCTCTGTCTTAGCGTCGAAAATTATGGCGATTCCTCAAAGCCTCCATAATGTTTGTTTTTTTTAATGTTAAATAAAATAGTTTTATAACGTTCAATAAGTGGATTGCTGAAGTTTGGTAGCTCACAGCATAGTTCATGTTTCCTACTTATATCACCAGGAAAGAGTGTGTGTGCGTGTGCGCGTGTGTGTAGTGGGCGGGTGGTTCCCCACTGTCTGATGCTAATTGAGCTTTTAGAATATGCCAAATTGAGCGCACACACACACACACACACACACACACACACACACACACACACACACCCATACAGGGATGGGTGGAGCAGTTGAGCCTCATTGCTTCCCTCCTATGGCTTCATTCTCCCCTTCACCTCCTCATTCACTCACTCTTTCTCTTCATTTTCTCTTTTCCATTTATTCCCTTGTTTTCCCCACCTCACCTCTCTCTGCCAACTCTTCTGCTCTGCTCTTTCTCTTTACCTGTCCACGCTTCAAGAATAGTATGGTTATTATTTATAAGCGGTGTACAGAAGTGATTATGAAGTATTAAGGGGAATTCCATGAAGTGGAACAGAATAAACGGTTATGAGGTTGAGAAGTTATGATTTTCAAGCCTTAAATGCGAGTGGTATTTTGTTTAGACCCAACCTGCCTGATGATCAGCTGCATCTTTAAAACTTCAGTTGCACTGTTTTAGTGCAGATTTGATTTTACAAGTTTATATTCCTCAGTTGCAAATGCTATATCTCCCTGACATACTGTAAGCTTAGAGTGTAATAAACACATTGCTAAAATAAACATTTACATGCTCTCCAATATATTACAACATGATATGTAGATTCACCGTATTTTTGTGATTGTTTTGGAAAGATTTCATTAATCATTGAGATTATTATTGCTTGCTGCAGTTTTACTCTTCAATAAAGCCACTGGGATATAAAGTGCCACTCAGAATCGCTGGCTAAGAGATGAGAGCGGAGGGAAGAGGTTGAAACTTAACGAGGAAATACTTTTGCCAATATCTGACTCAGGCATCTCGCACACACACACACACACATACCAACATAAATGTGGGCTTGTGTTAACATGACTGTTTGAGCCGTGCTCTTATTGATACAGATGTATTGGTCATTAAGTCAGTCAGGTTTGACATCTTAGCTCGACCGCAGCCAAAGAAAACAACATCAGCGTTCCCTTCGCAGAAATGTTCCACTTTATATGGTCAGACAGAACTACATTGTGGTGTTTTCAGAGTGTGTGTGTGTGTGTGTGTGTGTGTGCGCTCCTTGATCATCCACGGGGCTGCGAGGAGAATTTGTGCTTGTGTTCTTTACTGACGGTGTATATTGGGTTTAAGTCTCTTATCTTCCTCTCATCTCCCTCGTCATTTTAACTTCCACTTAAAAGAATAGCTCCTCTTTTTGGGAAATTCGCTTATTTGCTTTCTTTAGGATTAGATCAAAAATAATGAATTGACATAAAGATGGACAACGTGTCTCTCACGTCCTTCCACTGAAAAAAAATGAAACACAAAATATCCAGTTCTGGTTAGCTTATCTTAGCGTAAAGCTAAAATGTTGGAGGACCCACTACAGGTTGTGTTTGTATCCTGTTTGTCTAATCCCCTCCTTTTTTGTCTCTATCTTTCGCTCTTTCTCGCAGTTGGAGGCGGAGTTAGAGCTGTGTGAGCGGGAGGGGGCGGAGCTCCAAGAGTACGCCAATCAGGTCCTGCAGCAGATCGCCGACCGATGTCCCGACATTTTGGAACAAGTCGTCAACGCCTTGGAGGACAGCTGCTGACACTCACACACACACAAACACACACACACACACACACAAATAAGCTCACAAGAACACATTCATTAGCACGCACACATTAAATCAATACAATGAATCCCCTGAGACACAAAGTGGAATCACAGTGTTGGACATGAAGATGAAGACTTTCTTCTACCTGCTCTTCACTCATCTCATTTTCTCAAATGGAAAAGTGGAAAATGACAACAACAAAAACATTATTACAGATAAAAATCGGTCCTCGGCGTCTTCAGTCCACGTGATTTAACATTAGCAGTGCGAGCTAAAGGAAACTATAGGAAAATAGAGCGCTTTGTTAGCGTGCCGCTAATTCATTGGTAATAGTTGATGTTTTTGAGACGTTAAACTTGTGCTTTCCCAACTCGTCCTAAAGAGAAGGAACCTCCACCACACGTGCAGTCTGGGACACTTCACGGCAGCCATTTTGTGTCCTTCCAGGCAATCAGCAGTGGTGACCTGTACATGTGACTTGATGTATTTTATGTGGGGGGGGGGTTGAGTTTGCCAGGTTGACTTACACACTGTAGTCACATTGTTATTTGTTGGTCCAGATACTTAAGTGTGTTTATTTCAGCTGCCTTTGGTTCTTTACACCCTTTGCTGCTATCTTTTTAACTTTTTAAGTTCCATTTCTTGTCATGTCAGGTAACTGATGAAACGTCCCAGCTTGCAGTTTCTTTCGGCAGTGATTTCTGAGTTAGGTAGTTGTGTAAATTTGTAAAGAGAAAGGTTTAATTAACAGAAACACAGCTTTCATCAGGGGAACATGACACGTTCAACTGTTGTCTTGCATAGCAGATGAAAGGCATGTTTTGAAAAAAACTACCATAAATCTCGCAACACTCCCTTTATGAAAACACACCAGTGTGGACGGTCTGTGTTTCTCTTTAACCTAAGAAAACAACATGCTCTGTTCAGTAGTTGAGTTCAGATGATCCCTCACTTTCCCTTTTGTGACAATCCCTTAAGAAGTTAACATGAGGTGGAGTCTGACTTCCCCGTTATCGACACATCTTTTGTTTTTTCTTGGGAGGGAGGGAATATAAAATAATTGTTATATATTTTTTTGCTTTTGGTTGATATATATAAAACACTAATCTTGTCTAATTGAAAATATTGTCATCTATTGGTTGCTATGTTACATAATGTATCAAAATCTTTATTGTGTGTGATTTGCCAGAAAACACAGATTTGTTCCATACACAGCAGACTGTGGTCGGGAACTTACTGTACATTGCACCTACTCGAGGCTCTGTGTCCACCGGGAACCGTTTCATCAGGCTCACGTTCTTGTTCTTGTTGTTTACAGTGGAAATGACGCTCTAATGCATGTTTCCCACAGCGCTGACAGCCATAGCATGGATTTATACGCTTTTGCAGCACAGAGCACCAGAGGATCTAATTGTTTCAAATTCAAGCGACAGCTCCGCTAACTGTTCTGTTTCTGTTCTGAGTGCCGAGGACGTGACAGGCGTTGGCCACATCTTTCTGTTCAGCTACCTAAAAAAAAAAAAGAAGAAATACCCGGTGGGCACAGAACCCAAAGACGGGGATTTACACTGCATACTCAAATCTGATTTAACACCAAACTCGCATCTTTCACGACGTTCAAAAAATGTCTTTTTTGGCACCTAAGTAAGCAGGGTCTTGAAACTCGGGAACCAACATGGGTATAAATGAGGAGTTTCATTTTCAAAACTGTTTTGGGGGGAGGAGAAGTCTCCAGTGTCATGCAGTGGCCTCCAACGCGTGGTTTAATGCTCGAGGAAAAGTCTGTGTAACATTTGACGAATGAAGGTTATTGTATGTTTTGAAATGAAACTCAGTCAGATATGAGCTTGTGTTGTAAATCCAGTAATTTGTTGCGTGTTTTATACTGATAATCTTTTGTGTTCTGGGAAAGGTGATGACTGGAACTCTCCGTGACTTTGTTGTGGATTGAAAAGGTGGAACGAGAGAATGGAATAAAATATGAATTTATCTTTATTATTATCTTTGTGTGTGTGTGTGGGGATTGTTCTTATTCCTTTCGTCTCCCAATTGCTTTTCTCCCTGTCAGTTACTTAACAGGTGAGAGCTGTCAGGTTCCAAACCTCTTTGACTTTGGAGGAGTTATAGAGGACAGAACAGGAGAAGGTATGAATACCTAACGAGAAAGAAAAGACAAACAATGATAATGGTAAAATTCCTTTATTTTTCTGGGACACTGTTCAATGTATCTTCACACACTGGTCTTTGTTCGTTTGTGTGAACTCAATGGACCGATCCTTCACCTTTTCTGACCTCTTCCTCCTCCCTTTTCATTCTATCCATCTTCTTCTTTCACATGCAAACTAAACCCCGTCTCTTATCTTGTCACCAGTGGTTTATTTTCCAGTCCGCCCACAATAGCGACATTATTCCAGACCCCGGTCTTCTCTATCTCCACCAGTGTCATTTTGAAAGACCTCACCCTGTTGCTCACACACTCCAGCAACACTCGATTTTGCTGCACAACTGCATTGTTTCCAACAGCACAGTTACTTTATTATCCATGTTCTCTAACTAACCTCATTTTTTTTTCATAGAAAGCCTTTCCGTGTATCTCGAGTAGTCACGGTTCTGCTTTGGACACTTCAAACTTGATTCCAGATGAATGATGTTAACTGGTTTCAGATGCACCAGCGAAGAATAAAGGAACGTTTTTTTTAGGACAATGACTGCACAGCTGATTGCAGCAGGTCAACTACAAAGGAGCTGAGACTATAGAAAGAGCCTGAAACACACACTTCCTTAATCTTTACCTTTTGCATATGGCAGCAGCTCGATGAAATGAGTTTGACTCATTCAACTAGAAAATCGGGTTCAGCAGACCCACGCGGCTCGACTGACCTTCGACCTTGACCTTCACCGCGTCTTTGACCTCCTCTGTGAAGAATTTCCACGCCGCGGTGAAAACATCATCAGGTCAGTGGGGTCGTCCTGTTTTTCACACAATTACACACATCAAACGCGCGGAGGACCAACTCCCCGGCAGTCTGTAAACGCAGCACGTGTGCCGGCGTTTACCTTCACATGTGGCAACGCTTTGCGCGTGCGCGAGCACCTGCGAGTGTGTGTGGAGAGTCGGTTCTGCTTTCTCCATCTACTGTCCTAATAAAAGCCGGCGGAGGGAGACGGGAGGTATGGACAGAGGAGGAGGAGAAACGCATGTATGGGCCCCTGATTTATGTGATGGCAAAAGTGAGCGAGCGGAAGGAAAGACTGGAGACACAACCCAGCGAGCAGTAGGCATCAGATCTGTCACTGTTGATCTCTGTCTCCCCTCTCTCCCTGGGTTCTCTTCTCCGTTCACCCCATCCCTGTTCAATCCTCTGTGTGTGTGTGTGTGTGTGTGTGTGTGTGTGTGTGTGAACACCTGCGGTCCATCAGCCAAATCAACTCTTTCAACCTGACGCAGGATTTAAAGCGGAAATAGACTTTTTTTGGGCTTAAACTTGTCAATATGATTTTTAAACCCGATGGTACAGTGCAATGGTGATCGGGAAAACGACACCATCCACACGTCTACTGGTCCCCTGTAAGTCCAGCTTTCACGTGTCGTTCTTTTGAGCACCGGGACGCGTTTTTTTGCGGGCAAATTACAGGGACTGCGTCACCAAAACAAGTAAGAATACAGATGGAAACAACTCAACCTCTTTAGAGAAAAAGAATCCTCAGTTTCAGGACAAGATGGATGCATGTAATTATATACTGACAACATGTGTTAGAGTCTATTTGTGTAATATACATTGTGTTCGTCATAGTTGTCTACGTGTCTTGAACTTGACATTGCTCATTGGCAAAATAAAGGATTCATCACTTGACGCCTGAATCACTTACGTCATCTGCATGATCATGTTTTTATGGGTGAGTGATTGAATTAAAACCGGTTTCATGAATTCCAGTGAGACCCGGGTCCCAGTTCCATACTACCAACACAGGTTTGAGTGCAAAGTGGGTCGCTGCTGGAGAAGTCACTTAATGCTCTGCAAACTCAATCCTCTTGATATTCAACGTGTCACAGATTTTAACGTCGTCTGACAATGTTCTGCACACATGAAATTAGGGAGCCACTCACATCTAGGGGGGAAAAGTCATGTCGATTTCTGAGCGGCTACAGTACAAGGATCATTACAACATGCTGTAGGAGAGGAGACAAGATCAGATACAAACACACACTTTGCACCGATAGCGTTGATAAGATCCCACTGATACTGGTGCACGGCGCAAACACAAACAGATGTCCGTGAGATAACGTGCATTTGTGAGCACGTGTGTTGCCAGTCGTGCACGCACACGCAGCGCGGCCTCTTGCCATGTGTGTACTGTTTATGCGAGCGACTGAGACACACGAGGAGCCAGGAGGAGAAATAAAAATTGAGTGACTGCAGAAGGAAGTGGGGAGGGCTCGCGCCGGCTGTGGGACGATTGTGGTTCCAATCATCACACATCACATCACACGTGGGCGAGGAGAAAGAGACGGAGAGGGTGATGGAGAGCGAGAGAAAACAGAGAGATGAGGAGAGCGGAGGGCCGAGACCAAAGCAAACAGCAGCTCCACTCACAACTCACATTCATGGCATATTACATGTTTTCAGGGTAAATAATTAATGACCTCAGTTGTGGTTTGAAGGCATTAACTTGTTTCTTTCACGGCCTGCTCTCTGCATACAGGTTTGGCCTCATTTTCCCTAATAAATGGTGTGTAAAGTAAATAAATTACTGAACTGTAAGTGGGCCGAGTGAGGGAGCGGAGGAGGGTGGGGCAGTAGGAAAATGTTTTGAGGGGAAATAAAAACGACGTGAGAGGAGTGGAGCCCCTAAAATAAGCTGTTAGCCACTGACAGTCCAAACGTCGACGAGCTCTGGTGACATTTTCCGCTTCTTCTTTTCCTCCTCCTCCTGTGACTCCCAGTGCTTTCGGAGAAAGCGTCTCTCCTGTTTGCAGACTGACTGCGATGCCCTCTCCTGCGGTCAGGGCGGCCGAGCGGTCCGAGGCGCCAGACGCAAGGACTGACTCCTTCCTGCGCGCGGGGACTTCTGGTCTCCGAGTGGAGGCGTGGGTGGAAATCCCGCCCCTGACCTCAACTTTAACCTCCAGGTTTCTGTGTCTCCTTTCAACACAAGTTTAATTTCAGACCACAGACTGAGCAAAATCACAAAAAACACGTGGTGGAGAACTGAGTGAACAGCAGCATGGAGGCGTCTGCACAGGTGAATGGACTGTGAGTTCTGGGGACAACATGTCGTGTTAAACCAAGTGATTACCTTCATCTGGTCTTACACGCAGACTTGTGTCATGTGGCAAAGAGGAAATCCAGTTAATCTAAATATCAAACACAAGTCAGGTATGAGATGCAACGTTCTTATATCTTTAGACGCCCTGGGTGAAATAAATATATTTTTTGGTGATTAAACGCGACTGTGTTGTCATGGTGGCCGAGCGGTCCGAGGCGTCAGACTCAAGCACCGACTCCTTCCTCGGTGAAGGGGCTTCTGGTTCAAGTCCCACTCCTGTTTCTCTCCGTGGAGCATCTTCAGCTGTCTTCACAACAGATTGGGTGAGAGACAACTGAAGTTTGACCTCCTCCCGTGTGACTTTGTGGGGACAGCACGATAAGTTGGCACGCTGGTACCTTCACTTTCTCCAGCATCGGGCTCCCCCTCCTGTCGCCAGCTTCAACCCCGGGGTTTCTGTGCAGAGAGTCTCTTTATACCTTTCAACAGGAGTGTGATTTCAGCCCCCGCAGACTGAGCGAAGTCATGAAAACACACGGTGGGAAGAGGATCGAAGAAACTAACTGAGGGAGCAACAGTGAACTGTATAAAGTGTTAGTTGAGTAAGACAGCGCGAGGAACAACGGGAGCGGTCTACGGTGGTCGGGCAGACTCAAGGACCGACTCCATCCTCGGTGAAGGGGCTTCTGGTCTCCGGATGGAGGCGTGGGTTCAAACCCCACTGCTGACAAGTGTTTAACCTCCCAGCGTGTGTATAAGCTGTGATTTCCTTTCCACACACACACCTAACCCTGACTAAGACACATCCTGAGAGAGAGCACGTGGTGGGAGACTAACTGTGACCGACAGTTACCACCTGTACAGGTGAACTCAGTGCGTCTATGAACAGTCTCATTTCGAGGCTTAAAGCCTTTGGACAGCGGAGAGGAGCTTCGCCAGACCCGAGCACTGAGCTCCTTCCTGGGGGCCAACAGGGACAACGGGGACCTCAGGTCTCCGGGTGGAGGCGGCGGTCGAGTCGCACACACGTTTCTTTCCCTCTGAGGGAGATACCTCTCTCTCCCTCCCTGTTCACCGGTGGGCTGGCGTCCGTCGCTCCAGAGAGAAAACTTCTGCGCTCTTCTGTTCCTCTCCTTCTTCTGCTTCGAACTTGTCGCTCGCGTTTCTGTTCGCGTAAACTCCGGAGAGCTCCGGACTGCGCCCTCCCTCCCGCCCCTCTTCCTCTCCCTCTCCCTCTCCCTCCTCCTCCTCCTCCTCCTCCTCTTTTTCCCTGCGTGCGTAATTAGTTGGGCAGTTTGGAAACTTGTGATGTCCGGGGACAGATCTCACTTCATCTCCGACACCTGTTGCCGAGGACGCGGCGGCGCAGGAGAGGACACGTGACACGTGACACGTGACACTCCGCCACAGGCGCGCGCGGCCGTTCGGCACCGACGGGTCCACGGAGGCTGCGCGACCACATCTGCCAGTCCACTTTCTTTTCTTCTCTTCTCTCTTCTCCTCTTCTTCTCTTTCCCCTTTGAAGGTGCAGTGAAAGTGGGGACGTCGCGCTCGCAAAAGAAGGACGCGTGTCTCTCCCTGTCACAGGAGTGCGCCCCCGGCCCCCGCATGGAAACAGCGACCTGCTCGTAGTTTCCACAGCAGCCGGACAGAGAGTCACACTTTTGGGACTTGAGCTCCCTGGATGGTGGGAAGGAGAAGAGGAGGAGGAGGAGGAGGAGGACGAGGTTTTCTTGGGACAACGGGATCCGAGCACCGCGGACCAGGTAAGACGTTTTCCGAGGAGGCCATTGCATCTTCATCACGCAAGTGTTCTACACATCTGTGATCGTGAAGTCATCACACATGAACCACCCTCCTGGTCCACATGGGGTCCTGAAGCTGACCTCGAACACTGCTGTGAGAGTCTGAGGAGTGTGTGTGTGTGTGTGGGTCTGAGGCTGGTTCACTCTTGGTCCACTTGGTTTCGGACTTTTCTTCTTCTTCTTCTTTTTTAAGTCCCCACAATGTTTCCGCTGTCACAGTCTGAGCACAGAATGGGCTCATTTCATGACTGTTGGCGTATGACAACTGCAGTGTGTGTGTGTGTGTGTGTGTGTGTGTGAGAGAGAGAGTTCTGCCAACTCCATCGGTCTGAATGAAGGCAGCCCTCTCGCTTTGCGGTGGGGACCAGGACTATTTTCGGTCGCAATGTTGCACAAATGTCTCTGTCAGCGGAGAGAAGCCGCTCCAGACGCTCGTATCTCAACTATGGCCTCTGACTGGTCACACTGGCACGGAGAGTCTGCGAGGGGACTGTGGTGTTATGAAGGCCAGGACAGAAAAGCGGTCCTGCGCGGTGACGAGTGGAGGGTGCAGAAGCCGGGGATGTGCCAGATGATGCACTGGCGTGGGCCCTGTGTGACAAGCCTTCTGTTGGGACCGGGGTCAGAGAGGTCAGCTGCAATAGATGCCCCGCATGAAGAAGAAGGTCCTAAACCGTACAGTGAGGACATGTTGTAGTTGTTGCTGTAGATTTTTATGATGATGTTATAACTTGGAAAATGTTCCCTCGGAAAAAAAAAACCCCTCAACTGTAGTGTTTTGTTTTTGAAGTATACTTTATTCCCCATAAGAATAAAGGATTGTAAATCGACCAATGTTAATGTAAGTAATGAACAAAACAAAATACACAGTATGCGCGCGCGCGCACACACACACACAGTATTTACTCTTGGCTTTTATGGGATGGTGATTTCATGTAGGAGTTTTGCCCGTGTGTGTGTGTGTGAGTGTGTGTGTGCGTGTGCGTGTGCGTATGTGTGTGTGTGTGTGTGTGTGCATGTGCGTGTGTTTTCTCGTTTGGCAATTGCACATTCACAGTTCAGTCACTGGTTAGTTTACTTTTGATTTTATGGTGACCCCTGACCCCAGCTCACACACACAAATACTCAAGATCCCCTTCACTAATTATGTGTAAGAAATTGTGGCAGAGCAAAACTTTAAGTTTAAGTTTGAGCGCACGTAGCTCTTCTAGACACAGCAGAGGAAAGTGAGTTTCTCTGTCTGTCAGCACACGTGGAAGCAGATCAGATTCATTATCAGGCACGATGGCTGCGGAGGTCGTCTCTGGCGGTGGGTGACGTCTCCGGTTCGCTTTTCAAGGTTTTAAAGTCTAAAACCCATATGAGCTGTGGAGCAGACTGACAGCCGCGCTGATAAACCCTGCAAGAGGAGAGGAAGTGTGTGTGTGTGTGTGTGCGTGTGCGTGTGTGAGGGTAGATGGTAATGTTAGATGTGTAGATAGAGGTGGTGAAAAGTGTTGCTGTCAACACGTTTGCCATTAGAGAGAGATAATCTCTCCTCCTCCTCCCTCGCTGTCGACCAAGTCGACTTCTGTTCTTTCTCTTCCCTCCCTCTCACTCTTTCATTCATGACATCACTTTTGTCTACTTGCCTCTTTTCGTCACCGCCGCACTGTTTTGGACTTTGTTTTTTCTCGCTTGATGCTGTTTGCATCTCTCATTTCACCCTCGCCGCATGAAATCTCAAAACATTTCCTCAGTTTAACTTCATCTGAAAAGTTGAACTGTTTTGGTCACGTTACTCACTTTCAAAGGCCATTAGACGGACCCAAGAATGCCTTTGTTAACGGATACCTCACTGAGTGCTTGGAAAGTTGACATAGATGAATGAAATATCCCAGATGAAGTAAGTTTTATTTATCTATATTCTGAACATTTCCTCATTGTTATTTTTCTCTCAGTCTGCCATCAAACTGCTGAGGAGATCTTTTCTTTAACCAAACAGACAAGAGTGTAAGAGGACTATATGTGCGTGTGTGTGTGTGTGTGTGTGTGTGTGTGTGTGTGTTGTTACAATGGATTTGGAAATAAGGGAATGTAATTTAACATCACTGAGACACAGCAGTGAAGTGAATGTGTGTAAAAGTGTGTGTGTGCAATACAACTATCTGAGAGGTGTGTGTGTGTGTGTGTGTGTGTGTGTGTGGGTGTGGGGGGGGGGGGGGGGTTCTTCAAAACTAGATTGTGTGTATTTTAGCCGACTGGGAGCACTAATGACTTACTTGGATACACACACACACACACACACACACACACACACACACACACACACAGGCAGTGGTCGATGTGAAGTGGATGGCCTCTCCAGCTCTCCAGTTGAAGAGACAGTATTTTAAACACTCATGTCTGATTGGTTGACTTGAATCCTGGGAATTCCTCCCAGAGCAGTGTATGACAGTGTGGGTGTGTGCGTGTGCCCGCGTCCATTTAGTCAATCAGCTCTGCATGAAGGAGCTGAATTAGATTCCACGACAGTCGTTGCACATGGAGCTGAAACCATCAGTCGATTAATCAACTGGTTGAAAATGAATTTGCAAAGGTATCCAAAATTACTATGTATTTCTGCATGTGTGTGCCCTCAAAATGTGACCCCCTGGGTGTTAGATATGGTGTCTGTATTCTTGACGCCCGTGTGTGCGTACGTGCGTGCGTGCGTGTGTGTGTGTTAAGGTCTTTCTGGGCTGGTGGTTCAGGGCTATGCAGTGATGTCATTGGGGCGGCAGGGTGGGGTGACATGGGGTTAGAGTTTGGCAGAGGTCCCGACTCCAGCAGTCCACAAAATGGGCCTGACCAGTAAGTATGCGACCGTCCCTGCTCGTCTGTGTGTGTGTGTGTGTGTGTGTGTGTGTGTGTGTGTGTGTGTGTGTGTGTGTGTGTGTGTGTGTGTGTGTGTGTGTATGGTCAGTGGTAGCGGTCAGTAGCTGTGTGTGCTCACAGTGTCCCACACTAATAGTCAACGTGGTTTATTGGACACTTTATAGACCCTGAACCTGCTTTATAAATCCGGCGGTTGGTATCTGGGGACAGTCGCAGACCAAGAGGCCACAAGACACACAGCATCAGACCAGAGCAGCTGCTGTTACCAATCCCTGTTGGTGTTACTTGAAATCCAGTCTACAAAAGCAATAACAACTATTTAGTTTTCCCATTTTAATTGCAATTTAAAAGCATCTCTACAAATACATATACTTTAATTAAATTCTTCTGTCAGCTCTGCACCACGACTCCTCTGCCACCTCACGTCCGTCAGCTGGATTCTATTGGACTGTTCAAATCTCTAATCAAAATGCATCTGTTCACCCAACATTACTTCATCATATCTTTTTGATCTGCTGTTTCTTTCTTCTATGGCGACCTGCTCTCCCCGTTCCTCTCCTCCCGTCCTTCTGGTCCTCTCAGTAGCCCTGATCCAGCATTGATAAAACTATCAACAGCACACCTGCACTGCACTCTGAGACACACACACACACACACACACACACACACACACACACACACACACACATCCAGTGTAGGCTGTACAAAACCTCTCTCTGTCTCTCTTTTTACTTTATCCATCTCTATCAGATCGAGACATTTTCCATTATTTACTCAAATGTAACATGACCAAGTTAAGTTTTTATTTGGGGTATTTGTTGCTGTTTTTAATTAATCCAACATATATTATAAAAGGGAATGTCACACTCAATATACGGATATGAAACTCACTGAACTATAAGACTTTACTGACTCAGCTGAGGTATTTCTATATAAGAGACCTGAAAACATGCCGTCAGTCAGTCGTCAGAGACCTCGGGTGCTTTCACACCTGCCTTTTTTGGTCTGGACCTGTGGACCTTTCTGTTTGTTCTGAACCAAAATAGCATTGTGAAAGGTGCCTTGGCCCCCGATGCAGACCAAAGGACCAACATTTGGTCCAACCAAAAGTTGGTGTTGGTCTTGGTCTGGATCAAACTGAACCAGGGTCGGGGTTGTTGTTTTGTTGAAAGTATGATTTCTGTTTTTAGCTTTTCTCTGAAATGAACTGACTTCCATTCTCGTAAAACCACTACGGCCCAACGTGAGGCTCAAAACCACGACCTTGAGATTAAGAATCTCACGCTCTGACTGGGCAAGTCAGGCTTTGTGGCATTTCCCATGTGTCACACACAGACTAATCATAAATTAATAGATGCGTTGCAAAGATCTTGGTAATGGGTAGTTTAGGCAGCATAGTGATCACATTCTTAGAGGGATTGTCTTGTCAGAAATGAATTTGAGCTTTAGGGTAGCTTGATAACTCCTTTAATAACCATCTTCCATCTTCATAATAGCCCCCCCCAATGTGGGGCTCGAACCCACAACCCTGAGATTAAGAGTCTCATGCTCTACCGACTGAGCTAGCCGGGCTGTTTGTCCCATAAATGCATCATGTTTGTGGACGCCTCAAGGTTATTCACTCTCCTGCAGGGACAAGTTCCCGATGATGCGATGGTTTACTGTCAATTCCATTTCAGAGAGGCAGTTCTGCTAGAAAAGTCTTCCTATTCATAGGGAGTTGTTGTTTTCTTACCTGTCACATCTCGTGAATTTGGAGGTTTCAGAAAATTCTTAGGGTGTGAATACCACATGACGGCTCGTTCATACTGACTCAACCTCATGAGTGAGTCATGCCGTGTGTGCAGTGCTATGTTAGTATATGTAGCCATGGTTTTTCTGGGACCGGAGGAATCTGTTGTGTTGTTTCTACATAGAGCTGACAACCCACGTGTTGTGTAACAGTAACTGTGGCTCAGTTTAATTTTATCTGGAAGTATTGTTTATCATCAAGGTGCTAGTGTGACATGTTCTTACTGTTTTTTCCGAATGACCTTAGATGACTCGATAGGGCATTGTTGACTGTGTGTCCTGCACCGTCCCGCCGCAAATCATTTCACCATGTCACTGTCAGAGAGTCAAAACACACCAATGAGTGAAGCTGTCAAATGGGTGGTCTTACACACACACACACACACACACATATGCAATGAAAGCTGTACGTATTCTGCAGGTTGAGCATGTCCATTGCAAAAACAGTCGATAGTGTGTTTGTGCGTGTGTGTGTGTGTGCGCGTGTGTGTGTGCGTGTGTGTGCGTGTTGCTAAGCGCATGTGTGTGTGTGTGTGTGTGTGTGTGTGTGTGTGCGTGTGTGCGTGTGCGTGTTTGTGTTTAGAGGATTGAGAGGGAGCTAGTTGAAAGAGAGGGGGGTAGAAAGCAGAAGTCCAGATGCAGAGAAAGAAAGAGTGAAGGTAATAAAAAAGAGTGACAGACAACGTTCAGTCAGTCAGATGAGAGGAAACGCTGCCTCTTACTGGTCGTTGTCTGCTACTACAACAGATCAGAGACAAATCAAAACAAGATATACGAAAAAACTGAGTTCTACATAACTTCATATTTATGGCATCATGGTTTATGATCACTGCTGCTGATTTACTGGTGGGAGATATTTACAAATTGACGGGGACAGAAAATTTCCAAATAATCTTTCACTGTCTCTGAATTTGACGTGTTTGTGAGTCATACAACCCAAGGTATTATATTATGATCATGTAAGTGTTAGTGAGTTTTAAGCAAACACATTCACAACAAGAAAGCCACCTCACTCTCTGTGTCCCAGCAGCTTTGGTGTTTTTGAATTTTAGAATTTTTTTTCTTGTCATTTTTTGTTTCTCGTCTTTCCTCAACCATTTTCTTTTCCCATCAGATTTGTCCCTTGCCTTTTTTCTCTGGCGTGTGTGTGCGTGTGTGTGTGTGTGTGTGTGTGTGTGTGTGTGTGTGTGTGTTGGAGGAGGTGGTTATAATATAACGAGATTCCCAGTGCCCAGGTGCTCTTTCTAGATAATTACTGAGTGTATTTTCTGTAGCCAATTTCCAAACTGAAGCAATACCCAATCGGTCAGCACACGCATACACACACACACACACACACACACACACACACAGACGAGAAAGAGGGACAGAGAGGATCGAATTAAATCTATTCCCACTATCTTGTTTCTGATTCCAAGCTCACCACTCTTCTCTAGTTCCTGTTCTCACAGTTTTTTTCCCCGTCATTCTATCACCAGTCCTGTCTTTGTCTCTTTCTCACTCTTGGACATCCTTTCGCTTCCCCTTCACCTCTTTCTCCCTTTGTCCTTTTCCATCCTCGTCAATTCTCTGTCTTTTTCCATTTTCCATTCTCCCTTCTCTTTATCCCACATCTCGAAGGATCGACAAAGCATTAGTCCTTGTCTGGAGGAAAAAAAACAGAGAGGTAGCAGACAACATTGATTTACACACAAACACACACCCGCCCACACGCACACATTTTTTTGTTTTTCAAAACCCATTCATCTCTGATTGGCTGAAATGATTTATTAGGAAGTGCACTGACTAAAGCTGCCGTCGACTGTAGACTAGACTGAAAGGACCAGAGCACTGCATCACTGCATTGCGTTAAAAGGCGACACTGACTCTTTGCCAGATGAGCTTTTTGGATAACAAGGAGACGACTTTACTCTCTGTCCGTCCAGTTTATTTGGGTTTTTGTGACACCGAGCTACTTTATACTGTCCACAAGCTGCAGTTAAATAAATTGCTGACCAAAACCATTGCTCAAACCTAAAATGAAAGCGTCTTTCTTATATCATGAATAGACAATAGGCATTAAATATTAATCTACTTTTGGAAAAGGAGAGACGGCTGTACTTTGTAGTTACACTGGCGACAAACCCAACATCCTTCCCCAATGTACCTTGAAAATCCTATAGTTGCTGCCTTCTTGTACCATGTCATCATGAGAACTTCATTCAAGTGAAGTAAATCTATACAATTAAAGTCAAATATTACCAGTCTGAAAAAGGCATTGGAAAAAAACATTAAATCCAGAATAAATCTGGACAAATTGACCTTTGATTGCCATGGTAACCCTCGAGGAGTCCATATTTCAGACTACACAATGTCCCTAAACACATTATTATACTCGAGTAGTTATTTCTTTCTTATGCTGACTTTTATGCCAAAATGTTCATATTTTATTACAAGGCTCGAAAAATCCTCTGCCCAGCTGTGCGTTCTCTGTGTGCCAACAGTGCCACAAGCTTGTAGTACTGGAATAAAAAATGAAATAAAACTGTTTGCTTTGGACAAGATCCTTGGTTTGCAGATCTTATATTGACATTTTCCTCTGAATAGCAGGTTGCTGTTGTTGTTGCTGCATAGTCCAGTACTGTTTCAACAACAGAGAGCATTTGGAAACACGCTGAGCCACAAATGAGAATACTCCTTTTCATAAAGCGCCTGAATCTCTGTGTTTGGATTAATGAGGGACAGAACAAAATCTTAATCTGAGACGGGGACTGAAAATCTCCACAGTGAACCAACAGTGATCTCCAATCTGAGCCTCTGCTGCTCTAACAGCGTATACTCTCTGCAAATGTTTGGACAGAGAAGAGTTAAAAACACTTGTGCCTCGCCGTATCTCCTGGATTTCATCCTGCATATTTTAACACATGCAGCAGCATATATTTCACACCAGCGTCTGCCACTGCTGAGCTGCTGCGTCGTCTGTCAAACGTGCACGCCGCCTGAATCGAGATCAGACTTGTGTTATTCGTTACGTCCAATAAATGCACGGGGATCTGGTCTCGCCGGCATTTGGTGCCAGGACGTTCTGTCTGCATGCGGCCACTGGAACACGTGTGTCAGTGGACCTCATGGACGTCATGGACAACAGGACCGTGTGTGTGCGTGCGTGTGTGTGTGTGTGTGTGTGTTTCATTCAAATGCATTGTTGAAAATGTTCTGATTTGTATTTATATAAATCAAAAAGGTACTTATTCACCCTATCTTCCTAGATTATTGTTTCTACTAATTCTGACATAATGAAGGTCCTTGTGGACACATTGCATTAAAACTGGTACAATTTTCATTTTTTACAATATGGAAATGTATGTCATTTTGGCGGATTACAATAATCAAAGTGCTACTCATCCTTTATTTCTTTTAATTCTTGTTTTTTTGTTTGTTTGTTGTTAATTTATGTGTTTTCCTTTTGCTATGGCAAACCTGTGGCCCTTTCACAGGGGTTTACAAGACACACACATTAAACACACATAAAAAAAAGTCTTCTTAGCTTCATCTTCCAGGCTTTCTTCTTGTAGCCGGGAATTCAATTGTTAGTTCTCAAAAGTTGTATTTTCTTTGGTTCAGACAGTTTGAAGTTTTGAAATGTGCTGCTGCAATAACCGTGGACACAGACAGATGGCGCTACATCACTGACACTCACCACTGACATACTGAAAGGGAGAGAGGAGGAGAGAGACGAGAGCAGAGAAGGACAGGGGTGAGAGGTCAGAGGGGGAGATGGAGGGATGGACGTGGTGCAGAGTGAGTCAAACAGAAAGATAGAGAGGGGGAAACTGAAGGAGAGGGAACGTTAGGAGAAGAGGGTGAGGAGATAAATCGAGACATGGCAGCTACAGGAGACATTTGAAACACTGGTGTGAATTCTCCCCCGCTCGTCCTTTATCCTGTGAAGACTCTTTTTGTTTTAGCTGCTTTCACTGAATTAATTTCAGGAGGCAGGGCCATCTTTCTTCCACCCCTCCTTTATCTCACTTTCCTTACCCCTCCCTCCCTCCCTTCCATCTGACCACTGCCCCTCTCCACCCTCCCCTCTGCCATTATGCGTGGTTGGTTGCAGGCCATTTGATTCCTCTCCAGCAGGCCTGTACCATTAGTGACCAGCAGGGGAATAGTTGTTCTCCGCATGCAGCTGGGTACAGTTGTGATGCTCTCTCTGTCACTCTGTGTGTGTGTGTGTGTGTGTGTGTGTGTGTGTGTGTGTGCAGAGCTATATTCAGTGTAGGCCTCAGTGTAGTCACATGTTCCACACACAGAAGCTGTTGTGCTAACACCAGGAATGATAATTATGGAATTTTACAGGATAACTCTGGTTTATTTATTTGATGACATAGCAAATGATAAATCAGCTGATTAATTGATAGAGGATCTTATCATTTGTTGCAGCCTTTATCTTCACCAACAATGACAACAGTCAAAGCTCATTACAAGCCCTATAAGTTCTAATAGACTGTATTGTATGCACATTGTTTGCAGGAACAAAAAAAAACCGCACACACTAGTGCTGCTGTAGCAACAGTAACAGTCCGGCCAGCAAAGTGTGACTCAACAGAAATCTATTCTTCTCCATTGTTTCTTATTTCTCTTTCCTCCTTTCCCCATCACTGAATACAGACACACACACACACACACACACACACACACACACACACACACACACACACACACACACCCTCTGTGGGCGCTGTGCCTGGAGAGAGGCAGCATGAACTGGGCAAGGAGCTCCAGACAGATCCCTGCGGCAGCACAAGCACCCTGAAAGTCTAGAAGAAAGAAAGAAATATTTAAAAAGGGAAGGGGAAAAGCGGGAAATGGGGTGTGGGTGGAAAAGAGGGGGAAGGAGAATGATTAAAAGACATGTGAGGAGAGGGAGGATGAGGAGAGGTGGGGAATTGAGTGGAGATATGATAAAGAGATAAGAGGATGCAAGAGCAGGGGAGACATGAAACCAAGGAGAGGGTAAGAGAGGAGGGAGACAAAAGGAGATTAGAGAAATAGATCAATAGATAGAGAGATACAGAGAGAAGAAGAAGAAAGACACAGAGAGGGGAAAAAGGGAGAAAGTGTGAGGCCAAGAGAGAAAAAGAGAGAGCTGGGCAGACAGCCAGCTCTCCCAAGAGAGAGAGAGGTCAGAGCAACGGACACATCTCTGGGGAGACCGTGTGTGTGTGTGTGTGTGTGTGTGTGTGTGTGTGTGTGTGTGTGTGTGTGTGTGTGTGTGTGTGTGTGTGTTTGTGTGTGTGTGTGTGTGTGTGTGTGTGTGTGTGTGTGTGTGTGTGTGTGTGTGTTAGACAGCGGCGAGGGATGGGAGGGAGGAGGAAGAGGAGAGCAGTGGAGCGCAGAGAGAAAGAGGAGGACTTGTAAAAGATACAGGCTGAATGTCTGAAGTGTGACCTTGGCAATCTATATCTGTGTGCATTTTTTTTTTCTTTTGTACTCCACTGAAATGCTGGTATTATTCTATTTATTCTTTTAGCCACACAAACCCCATCAAAGAAGACCAAACCAACTGTGTGATAGTGCGTCTCCACTTTCCAGTCTGTGGCAGTCGCCAACCAGCCCATGAATCTTAAACCATGTCTCACAAATATAAAGTTTGACTTCAAACAAAACAAGCGTCAGTAAATTCTTAAAACAGCTGGCCACTGTAGGTTGTGGCGAACGTTACTCAAACGGGAGTAAATAGCTTGATAAAAAGACTGAATTATTGTTGGGTTTCACTCGCTTCATTCAGCCAGTCACAGTTGGCTCTGGTTGACTCATTCGGTGTTTGGTATTGGGTGGGAATTTCTGTACCTATCCCACCACCGTGTTTTTCAGATGTCACAGAAGCTGATTTAAGGAGGAGGTATCTTCTTTTCACCTCTTTAGTTTTTGTGTGTGTGTGTGTAGCTAAGTAGCTGTGTCACACTGGGAGTCCCGCAGACTCAGCTCAGATTTCCTCACCTGCTTCTCTTGGTGGCAGAAACAGCTACTACATTCTATTGTATTAAAAAATCACTGTATGTCAGTGCGACAGTGAGGCTCATTCATCTGTTTCGAATGTGTTTGGGGGGCAACAGTGATGCTCTGTGGCGCAGTATGACTGTTTCATAGGATCATGTGCAGAAAAATATAGACTATCACCAGGCCGATGCTGGGAAAGGCACAAAGAACAACAGTGAAGAGAAGTTGAATCCAGAAAGTATCTGTCTCACTGTTTGTATAACACTGAGGGCATTGTGGGTTATACCAGGACATCTGTGTGTGCGAGCGTGTTCATGTTCTCTCTGTGTGTGCAAGGGCAGCGCAGGTCATAGAGTGCCGTGTGTGTGTGTGTGTGTGTCAATAACAGTATCTGGAGGCCGCGGGATTACGTGACCTTGCATGCCACATGTGCTGTCTTCCACTCACTCACACACACACACACACACACACACACACACACACCCACCCACGCATACACACACACACACACACATACACGGATACTCAAACAAACACAAAGCCCCATGAAATCTTCTGTCTCCTAAGGGTCTTTATGGGGCTCTTGCATTGGTCATGGAGAGCTGGGAGAAGAGCGGGAGGAGGAAGAGGTGTACGAGGTGAAAGGAGGAGGGAGATGAGATGTTGGTCAGTGTGAAAAGAGAAGAGTAAAGAAGACATGAATAGCAAAAAGAGGCACATGTGGAAAAACTAACCCTTTCTCCTGCACAGTACATTCACTGTATATGCTGCTGATTTCCTTTGCCAAATACGATATGGAGGAACTGGCATTGGTGGAATTGTATGACATTTGTGCCTGAAATATTGCAATCGTTGGAATCATTTTTTTCCCAACACAGGAAGTGTGACTTCCATATTATTCACTTGTCATAGAGAGAAGGTTTGGGTGGATGATTTGACTCCAGAGAGTGAGGTTGACACCATGTGTCCCGCGTGTTGGTTACCATCTAGAGGCTGATTACTGTAACATGAATTAGATTGTATTGTCACCAAGTAAAAATAATTTATCGTTTATCGCCATTTATCGTTTTGCACGTAAGAGACAAGGCTGAGAGAGAAAATGTAAAGACAGAGCAGACAGAGCGAGAAGAGGAGGTGAATCTAAGAAGACGGTCAGACTGGGGACGTTATTTCAGCTGCTGTGTGTGTGTGTGTGTGTGTGTGTGTGTGTGTGTGTGTGTGTGTGTGTGTGTGTGTGTGTGTGTGTGTGTGTGTGGTATCAAGGACAGGTGGACATGTCTCTGTTATCTTTGCCTACATCTCTGTTCTTCCTCCCACTCAATCAATTCCGAGTGTCCTTAGATTGTATTACAGAATTTAAAGAATTGTGTTTTTGTGTTTGCATGGGTGTTTATGTGTGTTACTGGTGTGTTTCATCGGTCTTATCAGTACAATCAATACACTTGTTCTGCACTGTGTGTGTGTGTGCGTGTGTGTGTGTGTGTGTGTGTGTGTGTGTGTGTTTAGCATCTGTTTGGGCATGTGTCTTTGAGTCTTCATACTTGTCTGTATTTGTGTGTCTGTGCTTGTGTTTTAGCTTGTATATGTGTGGGCTCACGTTGCTATCCCTCATCATTTGTGTGTGCGTGTGCGTGTGTGCGTGCGTGTGTGAGCCCCAGTGAGATCCAGCGAGCATGACGGAGAATGACAGGTTGATTTATGGCGAGGCTATAAGTAGAATGACTACTGCTGGATAGAGAGAGAGGGAGAGAGACGGAGACAAAAACACGACAGAGAGGGAGGGAAGACGAGAGGCTGGACGGAAGGAAAAAAAGATGGTGGGGTGAGAAAGAGAGAGAGATGAGGATGATGAGGGGATGCGGAGGAGGCGAGGACAGAATGACGGAGCTAAAGAGGCAACAAGAAAGACAGAAAGGGAGAAGGAAGGAAAAGAAGGACAGGGGTCAGAAAGGGACTGATTGGGATTGTGGGAAGGGGAGTGAGTTGCCTTTTTGCATGGAGCTCAGAAAGAGGAAGAGGAAATAAAGACGGGCTGTGGAGAAGTGGTAGAGTTGTGAAGGAGTCTCTGAAATGACAAGCAGCAGCGAGTCTCTATGGGAAAATAACATCTCCACTGTTACATTTTTGACATTTAGCTGATGCTGTTCTGCAGAACGACTGATGAAGGGACAACACTGAGTTGCATGATGGGAAACGCAACACCTGTGTGTCTCTGTGTGGGATTAAGGTGGGAAGAGGTTCGACGTTCTGCCCAGCGACAGATTGAGCTTTGAAAAATGAACTTGTGAACTTCAAGCGGGGCCGGAAAGTCAAAGGGTCACTGCGAACATATCGTCATATCATGAGACGATGACCATCGTCTCAATTAGAACATAACTGCTTGACCAGACAGTGAACCAGTGATAAAAACCTTAGATTTGATTTGTGCTTTATTTTGAAATGTCAAAGATAAGAGAGAGCGTTCACAGAGGAGCTTTTGATTTGAAACAGCAGAGGTTCAGTGTATTTTCCAATGGGCTAATTCAATCTGAACTGTGTTTCTGAAATTCAAGTGTTGTTTGGATGAGGTTTGTCTGTCTTACAGGTAAACAACAACAGTCTGAACAGTCACACACACAAATACACACACACACACACACACAAAAACCTTGACTGACCTATGTTTCAAATCCCTCTTGGTTGCCAGGTTGTCATGGGACCAATTGTTCAGGCAGGTTTTGTGTGTGTGTGTGTGTGTGTGTGTGTGTGTGTGTGTGTGTGTGTGTGTGTGTGTGTAAAAAACACCAGTTCAACTAGCAATTTCAATTTTTTTCCATTCCTCAGCTCTTTTCATCTCTCTTTCTTGCCTTTTATTTCTGTTTTGCAGAAGAAACTATTCTCATCCTGGTCTCTGCCCTCAGGTAAAAAAAAAAAGAGGGAGAATGTCAAAAGAAATCAGGAAAGGCAATAACGAGTGTTTTGAAGAGAGCGAGAGAACGATGGAGGAGGAAGAAGGAGTGTGAGAAATATGAGCGGGAGAGCTAGATAGAGACAGAGAGAGAGAGAGGGAGGGAAAACACAGTGTTTGATCTCTCTCCTGGGGAGCTGGTGCTGGCATTTTGCCAGAAAACCCCACAGCGCACATACACACACACACTCATTTAGGTCTAGCTGGCCTGCTCCAGGGCTTTGTTGATTATTTCTGCTGGGAGGATCAAAGACGTCAAACACCCCCCCATCGTCCGTCCATCCATCCTTCGGTTATCTGTCCGTTCACCCGTCCATCTGTCCAAGTCATTCTTTGTCGCATCACCATCCTTTCTTCTATTGGATACATAGACAGATAGACAGAGAGACAGACAGACAGATAGATAGATAGATCGATAGATAGATAGATCAATAGATGTCCATCTGTCCAATACTGGCAAGTAAAAAAACTCCAGCAGAAGACGATGGTTTAAGGCAGTCTTTGTAAAGTCCAGTCTGACGTTGGTGTGTCCAGTGTGTCCAGTTGTCAGGGTGGCCGAGTGGTCTAAGGCGCCAGACTCAAGGGTTTACTCCTTCCGGAACAAAAGGGACTTCTGGTCTCCGAATGGAGGCGTGGGTTCAAATCCCACTCCTGACAGTGGTTTTATGTGCAGATTTCATCCATCTGATATTGTCTGGAAAGAGCCAAAAGAAGCTGTATATGTATTATCATGTAGGGCTTCACGAACTTTACAGCGAACACAAGTGGCAATACAGCTTAAGCGTCTTCCTTCAGGAAAAAGCTGGGACAAAAAGCGAAACCCCAGACACGGCAGGGTGTGAGGAAGGACGGCTCAGAGAAACATCCACTTGAATAACTTTCGACTGTGCAGCTCGTCCTTCGTTTTAAAAGCTGAATGTCTTCAGCTTCTCGAGCTCAAGCTTCTCCTTCTCCACCTGTGACATTCTCTGTCATTTCGTATTTAAGGTCCGGATCTTTTGTCCGATCGCGGCGTTTTTGGGAGCTGTCCGCGGTGCTGACTTTGATTGTTCTCATGTGTTGTGGCGTTGCCCTGTGAGCTGTCCACTTGTGATGGGATCACTCAGACTCAGACGGATGTTAATACACGGTCTGAACAGGAGCTGGAAGTGACCTCTGACACAAGGATACATCTGATTAAAAGATTCTAGAGGTTTCGCGCGCACCAATCAAACGGTATGTGTTTCATCTGATTCTGGAACGTGTGCGTCACATATGATGAAACACATATTTCATAGAATTAGAATCATGAATTTAAACAACAGGCTAATCTTTCTGATGAAATGATGAAGGGGTCTTGCACTGTCTCGTTTTTGGACGTGATGTTTTTTATTATATAACATGCCCGGCTAGCTCAGTCGGTAGAGCATGAGACTCTTAATCTCAGGGTCGTGGGTTCGAGCCCCACGTTGGGCGTGGTTAGTTTTAAGAAGAGGGATAAGCACATGTCTGGTACTGACAACTCCCCTAGTGAACCTGTTCAGACGCATTTGTCAGAAGAGTTTTTCTCTGGTACATCATGTGCCTATGTTCCCATATCTGTGTCAATGACACACACAAACACATTGGCATTGGACTCATGTTAAAGGAAAGGAAAAAGCATGAAATGCGCATTTTAACTGAAGTCACATATTTTCGAATCGTCCTGAAACAGCTTGATCTGTTATGTTTTGTTCATCATGCCTATAACCTCCGGCCAAAATTATGAGTGGTCTTCTAGTTAAGAAAAACATGCCAATCATAATGATTGAGGTGTCTTGTTAGCAGTATTTTCAGTTTTTTTGTGATATATATATGTAGTAGAATGCCCGGCTAGCTCAGTCGGTAGAGCATGAGACTCTTAATCTCAGGGTCGTGGGTTCGAGCCCCACGTTGGGCGACAGTGCTTTTAAAGGGCTGTTCCCGTCAGAATGGATAGTAAAGCCCGTGTCGTCCACATGAAACTGTGAGATTTCAATGCGTCCTGGGCCAAACTGAAGGCACGTCTACTCAGCTGACGTCCTTTGACCTGCTGCGGTGGCATATGAATTCATAGTATTCTCACAACTTTACATATGATTTCTGATCATACTGAGGCCTTTTTCTTTTAGAAAAGTTTATATACAAGTGTAGCGGCGATAACTTACAAGAGTGTAGAAACCACAAATATAGACTCTGGCCTCTGTTAATATCTAATTTAACTAAGCCGAGTACTGAGGGGAAGCTCTGTGTGGAAGCAGAGATTACTGTAATGTCTAACTAGTTCTGAACAGATAATCAGCTGGGCAAAGGTTGAGCGCAGAGCAAAGGAAAGAAATATGTTGTAAAAGTTATATCAGGTAGAGTTTGTCCCGTTGTGCTTATAATCTCTGACTTTGAAATCATAAACTTGTGCAAAGTTGTTTGTTTAATGTTTTAAACTGTCTAAAAGTAAATGAATGAATGGATTGTACTACAGGGCTGTTTTAGGTCTTGGGTAGAAATTTTCAAGACTCCTGTGTGTGTTGTCTTTGTAATCCCGTTTATCCAGTGTGTGTGTGTGTGTGTGTGTGTGTGTGTGTGTGTGTGTGTGTGTGTGTGCGTGTGTGTGTGAGTGATGTCAGCAGCTGCCATCAGCAAGGTCAGGGCCACGTGTGTGTGTGTGTGTGTGTGTGTGTGTGGGGGACAGTTTGGAGACACACTAACATCTTCAGCTGCTGCTCAAGTTGTAAAAGAGACATCATCATTATCAGTTACTGAACATTTCTTTCTTTCTACATCCTACATCTATCTCATCTCCCTCTTACTTTTCAATATGTTTCTGTTTTTCTTGAAATTATCCATGTTGCTGAAAATCTCCTCTTCCTTTTTTCCCTCTGCGACTGTAGTAATCACACCCGTCAGTGGCTGAATCAGCTGCTTATGAATTCTCTCTCTCTCAGTCTCTCTTGAGCCACGGAGCCTTAAGGTCTAACCTCCCGTTGAACTCCCATAGCTTTGTGTGTGTGTGTGTGTGTGTGTGTGTGTGTGTGTGTGGTGACTCTCACCCTTCACCTTATGTGCATACCTGTCTGAACTTACAACTCAACTCCATCTTACTGTAATAGGACTATCTATGTATCTATGTATCTATGTATCTATCTATCTATCTATCTATCTATCTATCTATCTATATATCTATGTACTTTACTTTTCCCTCCTTCTTCTCTGGCTCCTTTCTCTCTGACTCTTAGGCCTCTGTGCCTAAGGCCGGATGTAAGGGTCATTAAAGGAGCTGTGTGTGTGCGCGCGTGCATGCGCGTGTGTGTGTATGTGTGTGTGTGTATGTGTGTGTGTGAGTGTGTGTGTGTGTGTGTGTGTGTGTGTGTGTGTGTGTGTGTGTGTGTGCGTGCGTGCGCGTGTGAAAACGAGGGCATTGGCCCTTCCTCCCCTGTCTAAAAAGGAAATACCAAATTACTAAGGGCCTCTTTCGCTCTCTCTCTCTCTCTCTCTCTCTCCCTCTCTCTCTCTCTCTCTCTCCCTCCCTCTCTCTATCTCTCTCTCTCTTATCCATGCTTCATATGATCTTATTGGAAGCTTTGTCAAAAATGGAAGAAAGCTAATTCTTCAGTTCCTGTTACACGTAAAAATATAAAATATAAACTGGTTCTTCAGTGTGAACTGTGGTGACATTGGTGGGCATGTTGTTGTCGATGCAAGGCTTTGTTTCTTTTCTTTTCTTTTACATACCACTAAACACATTTGACATCCTTTCATTGTGTCCACCTTTGATGATAAGTCCATGATTACAATGGTTCTGCTCAAAACTGGGGGGATCCAATAAAAGAATGTACACAATAAGGTGAATCTTGGAAAGGAGCTGGGGACCAAACAGATGCAACATTTATCACCATCTTCCTTTCTTACTTTTTAGATCCGTGTACTAACTTGTACTTGTGTACTTAGATTGAGCGTTGCAATACTTAGATATGGATTCTTGAGATTAAGTATTTTATTATCATAATGGTGGTCTGACCAAATTTGAAATTAAATCATGAATACAGGCTCTCTTGCAGTAGATTTGTCATATTTGAGGACAATCATGCAGCACTGAATGACCAAGGTGAACAACACAGATCCACGTCAGACGTCACTAAATTTAGACTTAAATGATACAAGAAAAAGAATTAACGAATAAAGGACAAGAAAGAAGAGAGGCTCATAGAAAGAAGACAGACAAGGACGGCAAGCAGAGCCTTGTGCGTGTGCTTATGTGTGTGTGTGTGTGTGTGTGTGTGTGTGTGTGTGTGTGTGTGTGTGTGTGTGTGTGTGTGTGTGTGTGTGTGTGCTGGAGGTGTGCCAGGGAGCCTGCTAGCCAGCCAGGCTGAGCTGGAGGGCCCCTGCTGGGGGTGGGGGGTTCAGGCGAGCCCCCTGCTGCCGCTGGCCTACTGGAGCATGCTGGGAAAGAGCGAGGGAGGAGGGAGAGGGCAAGAGGAGGAGGGGCAGTATCCAGGCAAAGGGGGAGAGAGAAAGAGAAGGAGGGAAAGAGGTGGAGACAGACAGACGGATAGCCATGGGCAAGAGAGGAGGAACAGATGATGTTGATGCAGAGGGAGAGGTAGAGAAGGTAAACCCAGCGCTGGAATGTGAGAGGAATGCAGGGAATGGAGGAGTTTTCCTCTGGCTGGAAGGAGAAAAGGAGAGAAAGAGAGAAGAAGTTGGGAGGGTGGGGGATCCAAGACCTGAGGCCCTGCAAAACTCTCCTCTAATTTATTCCCTCCCTCTTTCCTCCACTTTCACTGCTGCTCTGTAGAAACTCCACAGATCCAGATGTCTTACGTGACTTTTTCACCAGTTACTCAGATCAGTTAGAGATATTAATTCAACGAATAATAATAATAATAACCTCCGGTAAATATACTATCCAGGGAAATGTATGAAATGTGTTTGTTTTGCTATTTTTCTTTGCAAAACTGGCCTCATAAACAAATATTTAGTATTAAATGTAACATAACCTGTTTTTTTGAGTGAATACCTGTCTGAAGAGGCTTTCTGCCTTTCTGTAAGTGTGTGTGTGCGTGTGTGTGTGTGTGTGTGTGTGTGTGTGTGTGTGATGATCTATAGTATTCCATGCCGTGTTCACTTAAAAGACTTTTTAAATATGAATAGCATCATCATGGAGAGACAAGAGTGTGTGTGCATGTGTATGGGAGGTCGATACAAAGATAACGTGTGGGTGTGAGTGCACATGCACATGCACGTGTGAGGTTTGTTGGATAGCTTTCCAGTCATATTTCCTCCTCCACCTTCAACCTCAGATTGGCACATGTGGAGCAAATCATTTACAATCATGTTTCTACCTACTCACGTTGCCTTGTTTGCTCTCACTTCATTCTCTTCCTCTTTGTTTGATAAACAAAACGGCTCATGAGACACAATATTTTCGAAAGCAGTGATTGTTCAGATTTACAGTACAAGCAAGCTGATCTATTTCCTTTGGTTACAGTCAGTTTCACTGAAATCAAGAACTTGTTTTCAAGAGAGACCTGGCAAAAATAACAAACAGCTACAGAATGTGGTATTCAAGAGACAACACATATAAAGTCAGACAACCAACAATAATGTGACGAAAAGAATTGATAAAAACAAACAAAGGAAATGTCAGATAATAAAGTTTTGTAATCTCAAGGGAAATTAAACTGTCTTGATAGCTGTTTGTTGTTCATCCCATCTAAAAGATGTATAGTATCTGAGTTCTGCCGCGGTTAGTGCAGACATGTAGGATGTCTAAAATTAGCGCCGTAGTTATAATATTTATATGAAAGAAGAGATAGTTCGGAAGCTTTGACAGTTTTATAGATTCATATCATAACATGAATAAAATTTCTTAACACTAAGGAAATCTTTGTTTTAAGACACAGAAAACAATTGTTCATGTATTATTTGCCATTTTTAATAAACCAATACTGAGGTACAGTTGACATCTATAAAAACACAGCCATTTAATTCTGTACAGAATAACTAGTCTAATTTTAAAATATTCAATATCAAACATGAATAACTTTCAAACCAAGTCACACAAAGCATTTGTATGAATCAGAAAGAGTAACGTGTTATTATGTTATAGTCAGGGCAAAAGTAGATGTAGACAATATCATGTCTATAGTTTTATCGTTATTTAAAACAAGTCAGTGACAGATAAGTGATATCTCAAAAGCATTAAAAGCAGACTAATGATGAACACAGCTGGGACCACTGGCGTAAAATATGGTGTCATCTGCATAAAAGCTGACATTATAGAATTAGATTAATTGATAGGTTGGTTATGGAGAATAATGTTTATTTGTGTGTACTGTGGTTAGATGATCACCAGGGATCTGCTCATTGTTGAGGAATTTCTTATGAAATTATCTGAATGTTTCTACACCTTTGGGAATCTAGAAATTATTCAAATGAAACAATGTGAGTGGGAAAATATTGCTTTTCTCAGTGAACGCAGTTTTATATTTAAGGGGTCACAAGCAGAAAAAGTTGGACATCAGTGATATGTATTCATGTGGTATAATAGTTCAGGAAACCACATCCTTCACATTGACGTCTGCGACCTCTGATCACTGAATGAACTTTTCATTTCCCCACTTCATACCTATCTGTTCAAATGTAATTTATTAAAATATGCCCTGCAATTAGTTGAGTTCACATTCAAGTTAGACTGCTTAATGGATAAGCTTGATGAACTTAGAATATTTAATCACAAGTTTAAGCTTTTGTCCATCTCTGTCTACAATGTTACGTGTAAATAATGAAGACTGTAAACCATAAACCCTAATCCATAATCCATAATGCATAATTTAGCCGTTTTCGTTTTAGTCCTTTTTCATATCTGTAGTCTCCTCCTTTTTTCTTCTTCTTGTTCTTTTCTGTTCTCTTATTGGCGTCACTGTGGAGCAAACAGCAGGACATCTCTGTTTCTTCCCCTACCTCGCTCTCTGGGGGAGCGGTGAGACATTCTCTTATTTGTCCGGTTTTATCTGTGAATGTAGCCACTTGTGTGTTATATGTGGGGTTTCTGCTTGTGCGCCCACGCACCCCCCGCCTCAGTGTCTCCAATCAGCATCTCTCTCATCCTGACAAGAATCCTTTTAGGGGGGAAGAAGGAAGAGGCACGCCGGGATAGAAGGAGCAAAGAGGATGATGAGGGGGAAAAGGCGGGAGGGAAGACAGAGCGGTGAAGGGAGATGAACCTGAAAGAAAGAAGAGAAAAAAATCAATGAGATACAAGCAGCAGGAGGGAAATATGTAGTAGCGAGTGATGGTAGGAAAGGAGGAGACTGTCGTCCTGTAAAGCCCATAGGTCGCCGATTATTACGACATGTAGTTACGTTTTATTGTCAGGTGAAATGTAACTGCTTGGTGATAATAATATAAAGACTTAGAACATAGGACTTTCACACTGGAGAACCCGGTTTGTTTCCTGTTAGGGACCAGTGGTCAACATTGTTTCCTTTAAGCATGACCATGCCACAACCTTATCTGAAGCTGTTTTCAGACATGAACTCCAGAAAATGTCCGCAAAATCAGGTCCAGTTGTTGTTTTTTTTCGAAGTTTGCCCTTCATAGACATAGACAATTATTTGCCCACATAGACGGCAAATAAACCTTAACAACGATAGTCCTGCTGCGGTAAGGGGGAAGTATATCAGGATATGCCCCCTAGGGGTCGCATCAGAGGTTATGGGGATATACGACGTATATGGTCGTTCAGGTTGAAGGCGTTGTTGGTAAGGAGGGAGGAGGGGGAGAGGTGAGGAGTGTCAAGTGTCACGTTTACACATGTATGGGAGGAGAGAAGCGGAGGGAGGGGAGGTCGCAGAGATAGACTCGTATTATATGTGGCGACAGGACAGTGTTACCACAAAAAAAATCAATATGCCTGTCTACACTGTGGCCGTGTGTGTTGGGGGGGCAGTGATTTTGAGCTCTAATTAAAGTCCTGTGTCAGCGCCATAGTAACACAGACCATTGGATATTCAGTGGTTGTATTAACAGCTTTACTTTCTTCCTTTACTTTCGCCTTTTCCTTCAATTTTTTGAAACCCTTTATTTCAGTTCAGATTAATAATCTGAAGGAAAGTATGGAGTGAGGTATATCAGGTACATCACTTTTGGCAGTGTGAACCAGTCACACATTCCGACTGAAAGGGTAAAACTGGTGTTGGTAGGTGTCTTTAGAGGTTCCTCATCAGTCCATGTTCACCTAAATGCGTCGGCCCTTTTCCATCTAATAGCCCTTAAAACTGAGGAGCCCCACGAAGTGAACCCAGCAACTAGAGTCCGTCCCGCCCACCCTGCTCCACTGTAGAGGAGCTATGATTAGAAAAATTAAACAACCCGATCGATAAGGGAGGACTCTACTGTTGCGCGACTGATGTTTTACAAGATAATTCAAAGAACCTGCAGATGTAGAAAGATAGTTCAAAATATCAAAATATCAAGATGCTTGTCTGCTACATATTTGTTGTGGTTGATTATCTACTCCAGTACAGAACTGCATTGTAAAAATAAGTAAATAAAAGGAAGCAGGTTTTGCTCTCTCTAACTCCCTCTGTCTATTAACCTTACTTCTTGGTCTGATCTAGTGATCAGCTACTGTACATAACTTGCTCGCTTACTGTCTGAGCGAACACTTGATCAGTCTTGTGTCTTTGCGGTACTGCAGAATCCACCACAATAGCCCCTGGACCATATCAGCAGTATCATAAGTATTCTAAGTTTTTAAGTTGCAGAAACCTAGGAAGCAAAACTTGGTCCTGGAAATCAAAGTGCAAAAAAGTCCCGACAAAGGCCCTTGGGTTCTTGGGAAAGTTTCTTTGATAAGTAAAAAATAAAATGTAGTAGTGATTGTGCCTTAGTTTTGTCTCGCCTACTTTCCCTTGTTTTGTTTGACCTCTTGTCTGGATTGACACCTGCCTGCCTTTTTGCCATCTGGGAGACAGCCCTTTGACAAAAAATAAATTGTTTTGCTTCACCTGCTCAGTCTCCCAACTATGCTTTTTGGCACCAGATCTGTATTCATTTGTTCCTTCTCACTTGTTCCAGCCGAGTTCTTCTCCCCTCACCTTTTTCTCAGTTGTCGGTCTTATATTTTATTGCAGTTATGGAATGAAATATGGATAGATTTCCTTCTGCGAGACACTACCACTGATGTAATGAACCACAGACACTAAACATGAAGTGCAAAATACACTCAGGGGCAACGGGAAAGGGCTTTTGCTGCTTGTAGGCAAGAACAAGCCCATAGGTCGTCTGTGCAGCAGATTATTTGCTTAATTTTCAAAAGCACAAGTATATTTATTTCGCCAAAACCAAATGATGTTGTTTGTAATCAGTTCGACTGTTTGAGTCCGACGTCAAATGTGTTTGTGTGTGTATCAGTGTGAGAGGGAGCGGGGCCAGAAAGGGCTGAATGAATCAATGTGCTGTGTGTGTGTGTGTGCGTGTGTGTGTGTGTGTGTGTGTGTGTGTGTGTGTGTGTGTGTGTGTGTGTGTGTGTGTGTGTGCGCGTGTGTGTGTGTGTGTGTGTGTTTGTGTGTGTGAGAGAGTGTGTGAGAGAGTGTGTGAGAGAGTGTGTTTGTGTGTGTGTGTGTGTGTGTGTGTGTGTGTGTGTGTGTGTGTGTGTGTGTGTCTGACAAGCAGGGAGAAAAGAGGAGGAGTCAGAGGGAAAGCGAGGATGAGAAGTGAAGGTCATGAGGGAGGGACGAGACCAAAGAGGAATGAAGGAGGGATAAACTAGGAGAAACTTTTGAAGAGGGAGTGATTGGAAAAGAGAGAAAAGAAGGAGGGAGGTTTGAACAAAATGAGACACTTCTCGTTCTTTGTTATTCGAGTTTGTTTCAGAGATGTTCACTATAACATGTATGATTGAATAAATGAATGAATGTTACATTAGAACTCTTCTTTCTCTCTCCTTGCAGAAAAGTCTTTCTGACAAACAGACCAGTCTCTCTTTGTCTCTTTTGTCTTTATAACTTTATTACTCAAATTCCTTTCCTGGAGACTTGCACTCATTTGGTGCGTCACTCATTCATGGTTATGCACCGCTCCTCGTTAGTATAGTGGACAGTATCTCCGCCTGTCACGCGGAAGACCGGGGTTCGATTCCCCGACGGGGAGAAAATATTTTTCCCAAATTTTCCCATCATGGGACGAATAAAGGATTATCTTATTTTAAGGATTATCTTAAATCTCCAATGATTTACATTGTTTGGAAGAATGGCTCCTTTAATGTGACCATGTAAACACACTTGGGTCTTCTGAATATCTAGACCACACACACACATGCACACACACAGGAAGGCATGCTGACACTTAAACTAAGTGCACTCACACACACCCTATTCCCTTACTGCCTTTCTCCCTCCTCTTACCACCCACACAGAAATGAGGACACAAAACACACACGCACACACACACACACACACACACACACACATACATACACGGGAGCCCCCCTTCAACGCACACACACTCACTCACACACACACACACAGAGTACTTTTCAGCACTTTCTCCTTTACCATACTCAGCAAGATCAGATGTCAACTCAACTGACACAACACACACAGGGGCTGTATTTTTCTTTTCACCACGCTCTGTTTCCTCCTCCCTCTTATAGAGTATATGCATTTTTAAAAACCCTCTTGCACATAGACACACAGTCAGAGTGCATGGCAGGGTAACCTCTACACACAAGAGTCATGAAAGGAAAACGCTGTAGAAACACAGATGTTGGGGGGGGGGGGCAGAGAGTAGAGATTGGGCAAAGAGGACGGGATTGAAGGTGAAAAAGAGGATTGGAGGGTTATGAGAGGAAAACGTTGGAGAGGGATGAGTGAGGAAAACACAAATAAACTGACAGCTCAGTTTTGAAAGATACAGACATGATAGCCTAACCTTTAGTTTAGCTGCACATGTAAGCAAAGAGTATTAGAGCATGCATGCAAGACATAAAGGGCTTTGTCCTCAACACACGCACACTCACACACACAAACACAGGGTGAGTGAAACATGAATAAATGATTTTCATGCGCTGACAAAACCATCACGAGCCAAGATGCTCTCTCTCTCTCTCCCGCACACACACACACACACACACGCTCAATGTGTGCTCATGTGTTGGCAGCAAACACAGTACACGCACATGCACATACAATTAAATTACATGCATATTTTCATGCAGGCAGCATGCAATGACATGGACATGGACATGCATGCAGAAACATGCACTTTGACTGACATGAGAGATGTTTTGACATCACACACATCTATGCACAAACATGGAATTGGAAAAACATTGACAGTGTACAGTATATACATAGACGTGTCTGCATACAGACTAAAGCAAACTATTTTGTTTACCCTTTAAACACACAATTAAATCTGCAACTGTAATGATTTGAGGGCCGTCAGCAGACAGTTGATATCTTTGCATGTATGTTGGAAGTATTGGCATTTAATAATGGATGCTCACATTTACGTACATGCACACAATAATGAAGACAGTTTGTTTTGTTATATTGTTGCTTACTGTACGTTTTAAAATACAATTTTGATTTTAACCCCAAAGAGAAAAAAGGCAAAGCGTTAAATTATCACCCGGCATACAGTAAACAAATTAACTTTTTTTGTTCATATATGACCTGTCATGCTTGCCGTTACTCATTCCCCATACCTATCCCCACCTATGTTTAGTTCATCTGGCTAAACTGCTGGTTTGTTCACAAATGTCTGAGTGCTTGTGCTTCTTCGTACTTATTATTATACGGTCCTACATCTCAGCATTTACCTTAATGAGAAACATGTTATCACTAAAACAAAGAAACTGTGGCCAAAATAAAATGAACAGAAGTCATCCTTTAAGAGCATATATGCTTGTCCTTCACGTCGCCCTGTTTCACTTACATTGTAGCTCCTCCTTTCACAGAGATGCCCTCACAGTGCTGAGGCGGTAGCAGCTTAAGTGCCTTGCTCAAGGGCACAGTGACAGTAGCTGGTGAGGGAAAGGAGAGTGGTTTTCTTTCTTTCGCCAGCAGCAAACCACACAAGGTTCACCTTTAGGCAACCACTGCTCCTGATATATATTTAAGTGCAAGCAGCCTTCAGCTAAACACACACACACACACACACATACACACACACACTTACGCACGTAGGGCAGCGCGGCCCCACACCATGTGTACGAGCCAGATTTGGCTCCGTCCTCATGTCTGCCATACGGTTGATTCCTCCCCGCTGCGCACACCCTGCAGGCCAAACACACAGAAATCTGTGTGTACGTGTGTGTGTGTGTGTGTGTGTGTGTGTGTGTGTGTGTGTGTGTGTTTCTGGAAATATATTCAACTGAGTAGGAGAGGGAGAAAGCAGACATTACCAGGAAGCCATCTTTTAGAGGAAAAATGTCATATTTTCACTCTTATATAGTTCATTTTACTTTTCCTTGTGAGAAAAAATCCAGGCTGTTGCAAAATTGATTTGATATGAACTGGATGTGTTGCAACAAAGTGACTGACAATTGCTTTTTTTCTATTGGCAATTTGAATGAACTGTGTTTCTTTAACTGTGTTTCCTTGTTGTATCGAACCACTCAAAGACCTTTACAGTACAAGTCACATTCATCCATTCACACACACGCATTCATACAATACAGATGTTGTCACGAACTTGTATTTATGTCTTTATTTAAAGACTCAAACTGAAATCACAGTTTTCTCTGTTACTGGATCTGATGTGTCATCTGCCCGTGTCCTTTTGGCTCATCTGAAATTTTTTGGGGGAAAGTAAGACATGCTGACTGCACGTGTGAACACATCTGCGTAGGCAGACACCACATGCAGTATAAACAGAACCCATGTGTATTAATTTTTTTTTAAATGTACAGTGTATGCAGATCTTTGTGTAGGCGAAAGACAAGCAAAGCGTGTTGAATAAGCTAGAGGAAGCAAAAATCAAGATGCTAAGATACACAAATGTGGAGGGGAGGGAGAAAGGGGGCAGGAAAGATAGAGGGTGGATAGACAGCGGTCTCTGTGAACCTGCATAGACAAGCTCAGTCAGGCTGCTTTGGTGAGAGAGAGGGAGAAAAAGCAAGGATGTTTTGACAGCTCGGAGCCATCACAGCAGCAGAAGGCAGGCTGCGCGTGTGTGTGTGCGCGTGGCTGTCTCTGTGGGTGCAGGTGTTTGTGTGTTTGTGTGTCTGCGCACGTACTGTATTTGTGTGTGTGTGTGTGTGTTTGTGTGCATGCACATTAAAGACGAAAAGGCAGAGACAGACAGTGACGCTTCCTCTGAATCAGAGACAAAGAGGGGAAGAAGGGAGTCTTGCACGGAGCCCGGATGAAGGACGTATAAAAAAAGGGAGACTGTATCTGTGTGCGGTGGTATAGAAATGTGGGTATACATATTGATGTGTGTCAGGGCGCCTGCCACAGGTCCCATCATGCATCATTCTGGTCATGACAAGTAAAACCTCCTCGTTAGACGGCTGTTGATGAGCAGACTGTTACTTCACCTTTCCGCATTATTTCCTCTCCCTTCCATCATTGTAAACAAAGACGGACGGAACAAGCATATATATATATATATATATATATATATATATCAGCCTTGTCCTGCTTCCCCCTCAAACACCTTCACACCAGGAGCTGCCCTGCTCACGGGCACCTTGACTTGACCCTATGTGTGATTTTCTTCCTCCTTTTATTTGAAGAAGGGGAGTCTCGTTCGCCTGAACTGCACTCTCCAAGTCGGTGTGTCGGGCCAAGCACTGCTGACCCTCCAGTGTCAAACCTGTTACTTCAGGATACTGCCTTCAGGCTATTACTGTAGCAGTGGACTTTTTAGACTTTAATTCACAACCTATTTGTTTCATGATAAAACTAATTTGTGACCCAAAAGCTTCGGAACATTATGCAAAACAAAAACTATCACAGCCCAAACAATGAGCTGAATTAGAGCTATATAGAGGTCATACTCTGTGGCTATATTGTCATCTTACATAAATGGAAATATGGCATAAATTAGCTTTAAATTTAGGGTAAGCAGCGCAGTAATATACAAAACATACAGTATAATCGTATATATGGCAGTTTGTGGGAATTCAAGCAATTTCCAGAGAAGCAGACTGTGAGATTTCTCAAATTTGTAGACAACTTTTAGTTTTCTGACTGTTTTTGTTATTCATCCTCATTGTTCCTCTCACTTGTTCACCAGACAGCCAATGCACATGAGCAAACAGGCAGCGTGAGTGTTTGCTGTTGGAAAGTGTGTGTGTGTGTGTGTGTGTGTGTGTGTGTGTCTCCAGAGATGATGGTCATTGTAAGAGGCCAAATGATAGGAGTATTGTGTGTGCAGGTGTGTGTGCATGCTTGCGTGTGTTAACAATGTACCTTCATGTCCCCTGTGTCAAAGCCCAGCTAAATAAAGTGAACCATGCTGCGTGTGTGTGTGAGTGTGTGTGTGTGTGTGTGTGTGTGTGTGTCAGGCCAGGCCAGATCAATATGAACTAATCAATAGGAGAAGACAGCTAGAAGGACCTTGGGGACGGCAGATACACACCTTGTGTATACACACACACACACACACACACACACACACACTCTCTTTCTCTCACAGCCCCTCTTTGTATTCAACCCTCAGTTTCTCTCTTTATCCTCTTTCACTCCACCTCCCATGTCTCTTTCTCCGAGCCTCTCTCTATTTCTCTACTCGTCTGTTTCTAAAATCTTTTTCTTGCACAAACACATCAATTATCTCACTCTTCTCTTTTACCGAGACTAGGCTACCATCATAGACTATATATCACTGCCTAATTTTCCTTTTTCTTCCTACCTCCTTTGTCGCTAATCTCTACATTTCAAATCATTAGTTTATTTTCTTTGTTCGTATTGTGAAGGCTGGTTTCATCAGTGACCGAGTTCAGAAGTGTCTCAAAGTTTAAAAGGAAAAACAAAAAATCTGGTCCGACTTTCCGACCACGACTCACATGGCTTTGCGTTAGATTCACGCTGTGTTCAAGTCACAAACAAACCCGGTACTGCAGGTCTTTTCAAGTCCAGTCACATCTGTTGAAGCAGCAGTGGAAAGATGAGGTCTGTGCCACTCACAGTCGGGCGGAGCCGGCTGCTGGTACATACAACACATGTATGGAGACAAGGAGAGGCAAGAATTACTTGACTCTATTCGTGAAAACCATCACATTTTACATGGTTTGGTCTTTTCTGCTTTGAATAATATACTACATCAAACACAAGTTGGAATCAAGTTTTCTCCAAATCCTGAATTGGCATGTTTGTTATCAGCACGCATACCAGAGCTCTAGTGGACACTGGGGATGAGGCACTTTCAGTTCCATTCACTCAACATGCAAATTGAAACTGTAATTCATTTATTGGGAGATAAGAGTGCTACTCTGTCTCAATAATGTCTTCATAGATTGAATATTGAATAACACTTAGGTAGGAATTTTCTCATGGTTTGGATGTGAAAATCAAAATGAAATTGAGGTTTCTGAAAGTTAAGACCTGTTCACTTGTGCTGGAGTCGCTGGAGGTGTTGAGTAATCCAAGTTCAACCTCTGTCCGATGCTTTTTCTACCTATTCTCTGTTGCCCTCCAAACAATCCTGACATCTACCCCCCAAAAATGCCCCTGAAAAATCCTCCTTGTTAACAGTAGGAAACCTCTCTGTTCCAATGCACAATGTTTCCTGTCAAACTTGATAAAACACCACTTGGCTGTTGCTGCAGTTTTAGTTTTTTTTGTCTCCCTTTCGTGCCCATTTCCCCTTTTTGGAGAGGAGCATGACACATTTTTTTAAACAGAGTAAAGAGAAAGAAAAAGTTTCTCTTTTTATTGATGCTTGAATGACAAGCACAACTGACAGGAAGGTACAGAGAGCCGGCAGAGAGGCACAGACACCAACCGAGTGCATATGCATTATGCACATATACAGTATCAATCACACGTGCGCCGGAAGACAAGCGCACAAAAACGCACCACACCTCCCACGCTACCAACACGCTGCCTCGCCTGACAAATTAGGATGCATGCGAGGCTGCCAGTTTTTGACACTGCAACTATCTGTCACTTTTCTGTCAGAGCTTCACGTGGTTTCACACGGAGACAAAGAAAACTGAAAGGAACCAACGTGTCACACACAAACACACACACTCTCCCTCTCTCTCCCTCTCCCCCTGCCCATCCTCTCTCTCCCCACTGGGTACTGTCGAAGCAGAAGTCAGCGTCACATGCTGCATGAATTTCGGTCTTGCGTTGTAATTGCTGAGGAGTTTAAACAATATTCCCCGACAACCTCCATGGTTTGATTGTGAATGAAGCAGCGTTCAGTGGTTTCAGATTGACAATATGTGTGTGTTTTTCACATCCCGTCTGCTGGATTGTGACGTTGATTGAGCAAAACGACCTAGAGTGGCTAATGCCGGCTGTACGGAATGTCACATGACTCACATACTAATAGCACAAGTCAATGGGAGCTCTAATTCTGATACGGCGTACAATCTCTGGGACGATTCTAGCCTAGCGCATAGAAAATGGTTGATATCTGCATTTGTTGCCTAATGTGCAAAGGGCCTACAGCAGAAAATGACCTGATAACTGCATGTGATGAATTAATGAACAAAGTAGGACTGAAACAATTACATTCTGATCAGCAATGAATCATTTTCACTGACTTATACATTTAAAAACTGAATATTTGGGTTTTAGACTGCTGTCAGGTGAACAACAAGCTATTGTAGGCGCCATTTTGGGCTCTCATAACAAACTAGTGGTGTGGCTTCAGGCAGGGCGTGTCCTCCCCTCTTGTCCAAACTGAAATACCTCATCCACCATTTGTTGGATTGGCTGGCTGTATGTGAGACGCACATGCTGTGCCAGACATTTTTCCGAATGTTTCCTGCCAGGCCCCTGGTAAAATTTCCGGAAAATACATTAGCCCATATGAGAATACAGCAGGACAATCTCCGGGTGATACATGGCGAGCGAGTGGATGCTCCATGCAGGACCTACGCCTCGCCCGAATGTTCCAGAAAATGTTCCTGCTATTGCACAAGATTGTAGAAGGAGAGAAAGAAATAATTGTAATACTCCAAGTTTATTCATCATCAATAGTTATTTACTTGAGTGTTGAATGATGTCAGTGCCCCCCACCCCCGCCACACCCTTTGCTTCAAAGTTAAAGTTTTTGTAAATGGAAAGGATTACCTTTGACCTCATCTAAATTCTTACCTTTGTAGAAAAGCAGCTCATTACTTCCTGAGGAATGTGCAGCAGAGGTGTGTGCGTGTCTGGTATCCAACTGAAAATAATTAGCTGGTCTGCTGGGCAGCAAAGTATGAGACAGGCAGTCGCAAGATTTTTGAATAAACTTCTTGTGTGTGTGTGTGTGTGTGTGTGTGTGTGTGTGTGTGTGTGTGTGTGTGTGTTCTGCCAACCATTGTCTTGGTTAAGGCAGATTTCTGTATTTTGCAAGTTTGGTGTGTGTGTGTTTGTGTGCGTGTGTGTGCCCGGACGGTATTTTAACATGGGTAGCTGACTTCTAGCAGCCCACAGTTAAACAGTGACTCACAGATTCCTCTCTCCCTCTCTCTCTCTCTCTCTCTCTCTCTCTCTCTCTCTCCCTCTCTCTCTCTCTCTCTCTCTCTCTCTCTCTCTCTCTCCCCCTCGCCCTCTCTCTCACCAACTCAAATTTTTTCTCATCTGTTTCTCTCTGGGTTCCCCTCTTCTTTCTCTCCTTTTTTTAACCACTTTTCCTGATGTTCCCTCTTTCGTTCACTGTCTTAACGCCCCCTCTCTTTCTCTCCCTCCAGGTTGGGTGCTGACTACAGCAGACTTTAGGACAGAGACACTTTTTTCCCTCTGCGCCTCCCCTCACTTTTCCCTGTCTGCACCAGCCATAAACCCAGTAAGTTACAGGATGATCATACCATGTCCCTAATCCAAATCCAACATCATGATGTTTTGCTGTTTTTGTTGTCTTATTTTAGTTCAATTTTAATTTAATTTTAGTTTCTTTTATTCTCTATTTTGTTTCATTTCCTTGAAATACTTTTATTTAGACAAAAATGCCTAGCATAGTCCCACTGAAATTCTTTGAGGGGAAAACAGTCTGAACTGTCACTTCTCTTATTGTCCAGCTTTGGTTAATTGAGCAGAAAGCAGGAAAGTTCATCGCAATTAAATTATTCTACTTTACGTAATCAGGAAATATGTACACATGCTCAAAGACCTACACGGGTATCGTGGCACCAAACCAAAAGCGGCGGCAAATGTTCTTGACTGGAGCTGCTGATAAAAAAAGTTTCTCCACACACACACACACAAACACACACACACACACACACACACACACACACACACACACACACACACACACAGCCCTGAGGGCCCCTGGGACTTCAAAGAGCCGTCTACTGTACCTCAGCGACACCTCAACACCAGGTGGTGCAGAAAGGAGGAAGGTTGGAAATGGAAAAAGAGGAGAGGGAAAGGCAGGAAGAAATCAAGTTGGAGGTGGAAGGAGAAATAGAGATACAGGTTAAATTAAAGAAAAAGGTTGGGAAGTAGGCAGATAGATATGAAGACACAGGAAGGTAGCAGGAGAAAAAAAAGCTTCAAAAGGAGGAAGAAATCGGTTGAGAAGAAAGAACAGCAGGGATGAAAGCTGACCCACAGACAGGCAGAGACCTAAAAGCAGGCCAGAGAGACAGGCACACAGACAAGCCGGCAGACAGGGAGTTGTTGCAGCCAAAGACCGAGAGACGTGGGGGAGGGCAGTAACACGGTGCTGCTAATGCCCCTGCTGCTTTGTAGTGAAGAGCTCCAGTTCCCCTTCTAATGGTGAACTGTTCCTTTAATGATGGCAGTAAAACACACTCGTCACAGTTCAACTTCTGCAACTTACCGTCCTAACACACACACAAACACACACACACACACACATTCACACACACACACACCATAGTTCAAATGAAAAAGTAGCATTTATAGTATGAAAAGGTTTTGTCAGCGACCTATATGGGGCAGAAACGTGGGCCTTTGTCTAATTTGGGTGCCTGTTCGCTTTTTGAATTAACTTGTTTAGAAGCTGTCAATCACGTAGACAGGCAGGATCTGTGGGATTGAGGAGAGACTCACGCTGAGAGAAAGATATATTCTCAACACAAAGCCATTTGGTGTGTGCTTTGATCCCATGCTGCCTTACAGTTACGCACACACGCCTGGAAGGGCTGCCGCGCGGAAACCTTTTGAGTTGCACAGGAAAGAGTGAACCTAACGCGGCGGTGTCAGTGCCTCGCTCAGGCTGTTTGTGGTGTTCATCCACGCAGGGGAGGTGGAGCCAAGCAGGGGGAGCACAGCGTCGGCTTTCGGTCTCATCCTCAGGTGGTAGATTTCTTTACGTAAGCCATGTGGACAAATCATGTTGGAACATTCTGTTGAGTTTAGTGGTCTGCCATTGGTTTAAGGAGATGTGATACTTCTCCCATGTGAAGCTCGGGCCAGGAGACGGTTATCTTAACTTATAAATACAAAAACTAGCAGTGAAAGAGTCATCGCTGTTATTCGGCTAGACAACCTGTTATCAGGGTTTTTTGTATTGATGACACAAATGAGGTCTATCAGACATGAACTCCAGAAAATGTCTGGAAAATTTGGTGCGGACACTGTCATATATGAACAATGCAGCAGGAGAGTGTCAGAGCAGGGACATGCAGGAGATTCTCCTGCTGTATCCTCACATGTGCTCGCTCTGGCACTTTCGGGAAGTTTTACAAGGGGGCTGGCAGGAAGATGCCCGGAGCAACATTTGCCGAAATTTGCGTTCTTACATTCAGCCTCTCCGGGAAAGTTCAGGAAGATGTGTGGACTGCAGTGCGTGTCTGAAAACAGCTTCGGTGAGGTTTCCCTAGGACTGACCCAGGCGAGTTGTTTCCCCTGACTTCAGTCTTTATGCTGTACTTGGATAACCTAAGTGTTACTGTTTCACTGTTTCACTGTTTTGTCTCCTCTAAGTCTCATTAAGAAAGCAGATATGGGTGTTTTCCACAACGTAGAACTGCACCACGGGATGGATTAGAAACTGGTGAAACTGTTTTGCTTGAATCCAAAACTTCAAAGCATAAAGATGGAATATCTGCAGAGTGTGGAGTTTCACTACGTGTTCATTTGTGCGACTGTTTGCAATAGGGAAGCAGAACTGTGTTTAAGTGTTGTACTAGCGTGCTCAGATTCAGTAGCAGCGTGCGGTATATCATGCTCTGTCACTACATAATGCTGTGAACACCCAGCAGTGAAACTCCAGAGCTTAATTCACACTCTCTATTCAAAATGCAAATTGAGACTGCAACCTATACATTAATGGCCGGGTTTGCATCCCCCTCACAGATTGTCCAGAGCAATTGATTCATCGAGAAGAAGGGAAAAAGAGCCTCTGTGTGTGGAAAATGAAAGAACCGGGGCTTCACAGGTGGCCTGCTTCACCGCTAAGACTCACACATGTACGGCGAGAGAGGACAGGCAGGCAAGGTGACCCGATGTACAAACATGACAACCCTCCACCCTGCTGATGTGTCCTTGAGCAAGACACAGAAGGTAGATCCTTGCGGAGCTGAGCATGACCTCTGACCTCCCCGAGGAGGGCAGTAGACAAAAGGAGCTTTCTCCCTATGGGGATTAATAAAGTATCACATTATCATTTGAATGCAGCTGATTGTATCTATGTCAGTCTACATTTCAGCCTGCGGACCTTTTATTGTTGAAATGTGTGATATGACCATGTCACGGTAACGCTCCTGTATCATCTGCTGGGAAAGGACTGAAGACCCAAATGTCAAATGATAAAGGAACAATCGGCCACGCTGTGCGCCTCCCAGCTCCCTATCCCTTTATCAGTTATTCAAAGTCCAATTTATTACAGTGTCACTCCTCTATGCTCGTATTTCTTTTGTTGCCTTGGTGCAACATTCAGGATTTTTTAAAAAAAACAAAAAAACGCATTTGTTGGTTGTAATTATACGGCACAAAATGAAGAACAATACTACTGTATGGGTAAAAAAAAGAATTCCAGATTTGTTTTACAACATTTCAGGGGGAAAATGGCACAAAATGCCACAGACGTTTCTTTCACATCTCAGTGTGCAGCCATTGCAGTGTTATTGCACAAGACAAGACCAAAGGCCAGTTTGAGCAAACTTAAGAAACAGCAAACACTGACATTCTCTCCTTCCTTCTCTCTCTCTCTCTCTCTCTCTCTCTCTCTCTCTCTCTGTCCCTGTGGTCAACAATCCCTCTGCTGGCCTTTATCCCCAAATCCCCATGGACAGAGATTCAGGAGAGAGAGAATGCTAAATGCTTTGAATGATGGCGTGGAATGCTAAAAAGAAGTGTGTGTGTGTGTGTGGTAAGGGGGATAGAGGAGGGGGGGGGTCTCCTGCCTGGTCTAAGATCTGGTATGCGTGACTGAACAAGAGGAGGAGAAAGAGAGGAAAAGAAGAAAAAAAATCCCCCCACCACAACCTGCCTTCCTAACTTCTAAAGACAGACAATGGCTACTGACCGGCCTGGCAACCCCTCTGTGTGTGTGTGTGTGTGTGTGTGTGTGTGTGTGTGTGTGTGTGTGTGTGTGTGTGTGCGTGTGTGTGTGTGTGTGTGTGTGTGTGTGTGCGTGTGTATGCGTGTGTGTGTTAGTGTATGTGTGTGTGTGTGTGTGTGTGTGCGTGTGTATGCGTGTCTGTGTGTGTGTGTGTGTGTGTGTGTGTGTGCATGTGTATGCGTGTGTGTGTGCGTGTGTGTGTGTGTATGTGCGTGTGTGTGTGTGTGTGTGTGTATGTGCGTGTGTGTGTGTGCGTGTGTGTGTGTGCGTGCGTGTGTGTGCGTGCGTGCGCGCGGTGTCACTTCACACACAGAACACGTTCCTGATGGAAAGCAGAGAGAGGGAAATCTGCCCTAACCAACTTTGGCTCTCATTACTCGGCACATGCAGCCACACAGACGCAGCTCTGCCACATGTGATATTATACAACACTGCAAAAATTAACCAAAACTAAAACCCTGAACCGTCCACATTTAAACCATGAAATCCTCCACAGCTTACCCCAGCATTGCTCCCCAACCTTCAGACTGGGAGCCGACCACCCTTTTGTTGCATTTGAGGCTAAAATAAGAATGTTCGAGCTTCCTACAATAAACGCCTTGGTGATAATTAATTACGCAGGCACTGCAGCCCCATCAAGACAGCAAGCATCCATTTTAAATTTCCTGTAAATAATGTAACAACAAAAGATTTTTTTCAGCCCTTTTCAGAACCAGGACTGGACTGATCCGGGACAATACTCAGAAATGTGTGGGTGGTTATTAAGAGCGAGCCATAATATTAAAGACCTTGTTGTAGCCATGCCTCAGTATGAACAATATGAACAAGACGCTATGTACTGACAGTCTCGTGGGAATACACAATGTCAAATTACCTTGTGGGAACAGATATATTTCACATTCTTGTAGAAAGAAATCAGAGAGCATAGTGATAACAAAAAACAAAAGCATAGTCCACACTACTCATTTCGTTCATTATATAAATATCTTTAATTGTTTTAACTGTAAGAATATAAAACAATTTAATTTTGGGATTCTGCATTTTTTTTCCTTCTTCTTTACAAACACATAATATACAGTACATCATTTAATTTTCAAACACACACACACACAGCTTTGTCAGCAGGACGCACATCCGTATATTAATTTTTCTAGCAGGTCATTTGCATTACATTAAAACACGCACACACACGGGCCTCCGTGTGCGCACGCGCGTGCATGTGTGTGTGTGTGTGTGTGTGTGTGCGTGAAAGAGAGAGAGAGAGCGCAATAGAGATCGCATTCCGCTTGAAACGGAGGAGAGTGAAAAGACAAATAATCGATTGCTTCTTCTTCTAAGCATGTCACAAAATGGATTCAGGGTATTTTTTATTCAGAGAGATGGAGGATTAAAAAAAAGAGGAGGGAAAAAAAGATGTCCATCCCCCCTCTCCTTCTTCCCCTCTCTCTTTCTCTCTGGAGCAAACATGAATATGAATGCGACCTGTGTTGGCATTAACGTGGGAAAAAAAGAAAACATGGAGCAGACCCTGATTCGTTTCGATCAATAAGGGTATAAGATATAGAAATCACTTCAATTTGAAGTACGACGCTCTGAGCAACATCCACTGACATTTAGTTCCACCAGCATCCCTTATATAAATAATACCCAATATTCCTATAATATCCTGCTGGCTGCTCATGTACCAATACGTGTTATACCTCGATTGTATCGCTATAATATTCCTCTATATCTCTACATTGTTATTATGGGATGACTACTACAGGTATTTCTCCTCAGGATGAGCTGATCATCTTGTCTCCTTTACATTGGTCAAAGCCTGAACACAAACGCGTCTGTAATAAAAGGGCGTTAAAGTTGGACTTCATCCCTTCAAAAAAAAGCTTCTTTTTTTTTTACACAAGCAGGTTTATGTTTTTTATGATGTTTTTCTTTTTGCATAAAGCGTCGTCCTTTTTTTAATTGGGACTATTACAGCTCGCTCTCACTTTCTCTCGCTCTCTTTCTCTCCGGGAAATTGTTGCTGTTTATGGGGGTAAATTAACAAAGGTAGTTAGATCGTGTCCTGTCTCCAGCTCTGCTCGTGGAGGAGGGAGGGAAGGAGGAGGTGGGGGAGGCGGGATGGGGGAGGGGGCAGACACAGTCCCTTTAGGCACATTTTCTCCCAGTCTCTCATTCTCGCTTCTTCTTTTTTTCTAAACAGTATACACCCTTTGAAAACAACCACATACGAGGTAGCCAAATGTTTTTTTAGGCGTGATGGCTGTAGCGCAGATTAGTCGTAAAAACTGTCTCAAATCCAGGCTCACTGTAGAAAATAAAATAAAAAAGTCTCATGTCTCAAGTTTTAAAACCTCCCTTTGCTTTAAAATGAAAAGGAATCTGCCAGTTTTGGATGGATGAACGTTTCCCTTGAAGAATCTTTTTTTGTTTTCAATGGTAGCGAGTGTCAGTAAATGCACCAGATTATTCTAATAGTGCGCGGAGGGAATGACACTTTTGCAATGTGTGATGATTTGCATTGAAGTTACTCCAGTCCAAAGTTGGAATTTATGAGATATTAAAACTCAACGTGAGATCAAGATAATTTGCTAAAATAAAATTTTAAAAAGATTTAATTTCTTCCTACCAGAATATTAAGTCATATCAAACACTAATTTAGATCCTGCACGGCCAACAGAAAGGAAAAGTAAAACATTTGGACAGATAATTCTGGTCACGTGGGAGAAGAGGCACCTTACACAGGAGGGAAGAGGAAGGTTTTCTCTTTTTGAATAGAAAAGACGTTCCTCCACCTGTCCACAACTCCCCTTCTTCCTGCTCCCCATGTCCCCCTCTGTCCCCGTCCAAAAATGAAAAGAAAGCACACACACACACACACACACACACACACGCACACAAAACATTTCCAATCACCTCACTTTCTCACTCTCTGTCATCTGCCAGAGTCCCAGGTTCAACACTTTAAGGCAGGGGAGCTGTGTGATCCTCTCCAGTCCCCTCTTGGTGATCTTGGTACATCCATACAGGTCGATGCCCGCCAGCTGGGTCAGGTGGTCAGCTATGAGCTCCAGCCCTTTGTCCGTGATTCGCACACACTGTCCAATGTTCAGGGTCCTCAGCTCGTGCATCTGCCTCACCATCCGGTTTATCCCGTCGTCAGAAATGTGACACGAGCACAGGGACAGCGACTTGAGCTGGTACAGCCCCTGGGCGATGTACGCCAGGGTCTGGTCCCCTATCTTGTCGCAGAAGGAAACGTCAAGCCCAGAGAGCCTTAGGGTGCCCATGGCGAGGTGCATGGTCCCCGTGTCGCTGATGTTGTCACAGGAGCGTAGGTTGAGGCTCCACAGAGAGGCCATGTGGGAGAGGTGGATCATCCCTGCGTCTGAGATCCCCCCGCAGAAGCTCAGGTTCAGAACCCGGAGCTTGGTCAGCCCCTTGGAAATGTGTTTGAGTGACAGGTCCGTCAGTTTCTGACAGTCCTGGAGAGTCAGGTACTCCAGGTTCAAGCAGCCCTCTGCGGCACTGCGGGTCATGCCGGCCAAATGTCCGATCCCCACGTCGGAGACATGCCTGCAGGACCTCAGATTGAGGCTCTTGAGCCGGTGCAGGCCCCAGGCTATCAAGAGAAGCCCAGTGTTGGTGATGTTGCTGCAGCCACCGAGCTCCAGCACCTCCAGGTTCTTCAGATACTGGGCTATCCTGCCTAGACTGGAGTCAGTGATCTGCTTGCACAGACTCAGGTTCAACACCCTCAGTGATGGGATCTCCTGCACAAATGCATGGCCCAGCCCATTATCCGTGAGGTTGTAGCAGCCAGACAGGTTGAGGGACTCGATGTTGGGCATTCCCTGGATCACATAGCTCAGGCTGCGGCGCAGGGACAGGATCTGGACCCTCCGGATGCCCCTGGCCTGGAGGCTCGGGAACAGGGAAGGATTTGCCCGGCGGAGGTGCAGCTTGGCCTCCACCCCCCTCCACACTGACTTGTGGTAGGATGCATCCCTCCAAGCGATACACACTTGGGCTACCCTGCCTTTGTCCCTCACGTCCAGATAGCTGAAAATCATGGCCAAAATTTCCGGGAAGAGGCACGAAATGTGCGTCTCCATTGTTTTTCAAAACCCAGGCATATAAGAATTAATACTCCACACCTCCCAGGCTGAAAGACAGAAGCAACTCAAGCCAACCCCCCCTGGCTTCTACTGCAATAACGCAGAAGTATCAACAGTCCCGGGCATCCGTAGAAGTACGAAAAAGAAATAGAAGAGTTGTTTGATTCGCTCGTTGAACTGCGCGTAATCGATCCAACTCTCTCCAATCCCACGTGATCCGCTCTGGTTGCGCAGTAGGAATCGGATGCATTTAAAAGAAGAAAATAAGAAAACAACAAACAAACAAAACGCGTTTTTATTCCTCTGTCAACCCCTCTCTCTCCGCCAAAAAGAGGGGGGAGAGGGGGGCGAAAGGAAGGAAGGAGGAGGAGGAGAGGAGGAATACGCGTCGATCCTTCCCCCTCTCGCTCCCTCTCTCAGACGACGCTTCCTTGTACGAGACCCACAGAAAGACCTCGTCTCTCGGCCGAGCGCGGGTCCAGACGGTCGTACATCTCAGTGAGAGAAAGTCCCCAAAAAAGAGAGAAAAATGAAACCGACACTCTTAACGCCACCTATTAAAAAACATGTCCATGATGTGAGAGAGGGAGAGGGAGAGAGAGAGAGAGAGGAGCTGGCTCGGCTTTGTGGGCAGAGTGAGGGAGAGCGAGGGGCGTCCTGAGCGCAAAGCCTTTGTCTGCTCTTTTCAAACCGACTTGGCAGCGACCTGCGCACTGCGGCTGCCCGGGAGGGGTGGAGGCGACGAGCGGCGTCGGTCCGCCCCGCCGCGGACAGACCCCGGCGACGGACAGCGTCGCCGCGATGGTCCCAAACCGTCGCCGACGCACTCCGGTCGACGCACGGTGGCGTTTGGTGCGCGACGCGGCGCGGACGGAGCCCGCCGCGTCGCCGCGACGCCCCCACGGCGCAGCGCGTCGGCCACTTGGTCTGTCCCGCCTCAGCTGGAACGGTGAGAACAGTTTCCCTTGGAAACCAACTTCTTTCAATTCAGTTCACTTTGGGCTTTAACCCTTTGGGCGGACCACACAGGAAACACGGCGCCGGCGAGCGGAGGAGCCCCCGGAGTCGTTTCTACCGTTCGTGCGTCTTTGTGAACAGGACGGGGGCTGAATACTGGGTCGCTCTCCCTGTCCGGGTTGCCTTACTTCGTGTGCTTTAAAGTGTGAAACAAGAAAACACAGTTAGATTCCCACAGACCATCCAACAATATTCCATGGATCAGACAAATAAAGAAGTAATAAAAGTGTTATAAAGAAGATAAACGTGCCCCTGACAATATGTAATAAAACACACACAACCAGGTCATCGATGGAGAGAGTGTAGAAGAGTAAGCGAGTAAAAATAAGGTTAAGAAAAACATTTTCACACTAGATTTGAAGATAGTGTGTGTGTGTGTGTGTCTCTTCACTTAAACAACCAACTACTGTATTTTGCTCCTGTGTCCCTCTGTTACATCTCTGATATTAAACAGTTCCTGTCACTCTCATATATTTTATACAAACAGAATTAATAAATATATATAGAGAGAGAGATGATTAAATTCACTGAATTTGTCACATGTGACTGTCATTGCGGTTGGTTATGATCGTATACCAGTGTATATGTATATCGCTAATAGCAAACTATAGATATCAGATCACTTTGATAGATTTTTGAAATTTGTCAAAGCATGAACATGATCCAAAACATCGGCAAAGGTGAAAAGAGGAGGGTGCTGTCAACCGACCTGCAACTTCCGTGCCCTGCAGTTGGCCTCTCTCACCCCCTCAGTAGCCCTGGTCTGTGTGTGTGTGTGTGTGCGTGTGTGTGCGTGCGTGTGCGTGCGTGTGCGTGTGTGTGCGTGTGCGTGTCAAGAGTGTGTCTCAGTGTTTAAATGTATGTGTACATTTGTGTAGGCACAGACAGAAAAAACATGTACATATGTGGCCTTTGCGTGTGTGTGTGTGTGCGCGTGCGTGTGTGTGAGATAATATGACAGGGGAGCCGTTTGCTGAAGCCAGTGGAGTGTGGCAGAGTGGTTGAGAAAGAGAGAAAAAGAGGAAGAGCTGATGAGAAACGCCGAGGCGGAGAGAGGGAGAGAGCGATAGGAGCGAGAGGCAACAGTGATCAGGTAAAAGATAACAGCGAGGGATGAGGAGCTGCAGCAGAAACAGGCATTTTTACATGGAAAGAGGCAGCCGTGCACAACTGACAGCAACGCTCCTCGCTTCCACTCCTTCCTCTCATCCTCTCTGTTCTCCTTCCTCTCAAAGGATAAGGACGGCTGCTGTAATTGCTCCCATCCCTTCCTGACATAATGTTCCATGCAAAACTGCATTGTTAAGATCAGTAGTCAGTCAGTCAGTCAGTCAGTCACATCAAATGGGCCTTTTCCAAACTTTCAGTCCTCTTAGGGGGAAAATCACTCATTTTGTTATCGCTGTACTGACTGTTTTACCCAACGTCCACTTCCGACTCCCCTCTTTCTATGTGCATGGATAATGAGGTTGAAGTATTGCCAAAGTCAAATACAATAAGATATTAATGATACACACAGGTAAACAAATATTCCAGGTTAACAGTGCAAACTCAGAGACGTCATACTCACATAGCACAGGCAGGTATTCTTGTGTACTCTGGAGTGGCCCCACTGGTTTGTCATATAAACAATCAAACGACTCCCCCTTGCTGGAGGACTCATGACCACAACTTTTCAAAGTTTTTCCATAATCGCAGGAACAACGCAGAGATTGATTTGACAAAGCTGATGAATATGGTTCTACAATGTGAGGTTACTGCCTCAGGGGTTTGGGTCTTTATTCCGCCCAGAAACTGTGACCAGCACTATTCTGTTTTAAATTGCCAAGATGCCAAGTTGTAATTAATTGAGTAAAAGTGATGTAAGGTAGATGAATGGTACGTGTTTGTTTTTAATTAAGCATTGTATGCATTTAAGCAGAGATATCACAATGTCTTATAAAACTTGTTTAATCAATCTAATTTGTAATTTACTGTACATAATTTTGATATAGAATGAAATTTGTATGCCTGGAACTCCCCAAATATACAGATCTTTGGTGTAAACATTGATTTAAACATTTAAAAACTTTATGAAGCATTAAAAATCGACCAAAACTGTCCGGGGACCATTTTTCAATGTCTCCGCTCGTCATCAAGGGCAAAAACAAAGCAGTTAACTGTACTGTCCCCTGTGGCTGCCAGCACCTACGTCCTTGGTACCCGGGCGCAGAGTGTGTCATGCATTTTCAAAATAGAGATCCTGACATGAATACCAAGTTTTATAATGACAGTGCAAACACCTTGAGTTTTTATTCAGGGTCCCAGCTAAATCTGGATGAATTGTAGCGGTCTGCTGGACAAAAGCTCCTGGGATTTACCATCTGTGCAGGCAAAAACTAGTTGGTCATAAACCATAATGTGATTTGCCTCACCCACATGTTCTGTTAAACCAAACTGTACAATAACACGTGTCCTTGGAGCAGTTGTCTTGACAAATTTATGTTTGCTGGGCTCAAAAGAGAAAATAAATCCCTGCCAATGTGGCTTTAAGACTGCCAGCCAGACTGTGGTGTGTAGGAGGTTATTTAGCAAACGTTCTAATACCAGAAGTGC